>NC_056733.1:1919388967-1919536467 GCF_019279795.1 Protopterus annectens | reverse complement strand
GTATTACAGTCCTGGTCAATGTGTGATGTTGGGTATGTCAGAGTGTTATCATGGGTTTCAGTGCATACAATATCCACTGGGGGGTGTGGGTGCTGGGTATACTGTCTTTACACCATGGTACCCCTGGTACATGTCCCATGTTCCACTGTATGGGGACCACTGTCACCATCAACCACACAGGTAACTGATAACACTATCCAGCCCAGTTATGCATGTGCTGTGTGCAACTTATCTGTAACACAATGAACATACTGTCAAGGTAGTTAGCACTGATAAGCCCAGGTCTCTCAGATGTGTGTCTGACTGTTATGTGTTTGTGAAAGTGTATATGATGGTATGTCACACTATGTATTGTGCAAAAATAATCATTACATCCCCCATTACCATAATGTACAGACCTGGGAATGTTCTCCATGTAACATGTAACCTGGAACACACCTGATCCAAAAACCTGTGTGGTCTGTGGAATTAAGGCCACACACATCAATAGCACTACATACCTAGGTAGGGGACTAGTCCTAGTGTTACCAAGTAAGAGTGTGTGTGTATGTGAAAGAATCTACTTCCGTCTGCAGAATATACATGTCCCAGGAGGTCATCTGTCTGAGAACTGCCTGGCATATGCTAACATTTCACAGATATGATCCTGTGGACATACATTCCATCACAACCAGTGGTAGATGTGTAAATGCCTTCTTCCCCACTGTATAGGTGTGCAGTGATACTGGGGTTGGTATATATAGCTGGGTGTGGCTGTTGTCAACACAGCTACCATCATTGTAGTTACTGTTGCGTGTATCCTCCCGCTTACCTGGCTGTAGTACTGTACAGTTCATGTTAACAGGTTAGGTAGTTGTCCTTCTCACTATCTGTGGTTCTACAGCACCTCTCACCCTCGAAAGGGTAGGGGTGTGCCACCCACACCAGCACACTTATGTTTACTGAGTTGAAGATTGCACTACATTGGGAAGGGGACATATACCCTGCCAATACCATCATCAATGACATTTAACTAGCAGACTGCGTATTCCCCAATGTGTTGTTGTGCCTATTCTGGCTTGGTGGAATTACATAGGCTACAATGTGTTCCTTGCACAGGTACATACATCCATGTGTACAGTGTTCTCTGTGTATTGCATCAACACCAAAGCCTCTGTGTGTGTTATACACAAGCATGTGGTGTGTACCACCCAGTACACTTACCATTGTCCACTGTAGAAGGGCTGCTGACAGCAGCCACCATGCACTCACCTGTATACACCACCCCCAGACCTATCAGCCATGTGGCACATGCAGTAACTGTTATACAGACCTGTGACATGTGTTCACCTGTACCCAGGATATGGCACAGCCAAGGTGTCACCACAGTGCCATACCCCTTGTAGGATACAACAGCAGACCATTCTCCTTCTGATACACGGACACCTAACCACAGCAGCATGCTGATGGACACAGGAGAGTAGATCAGTGCATCGATGTCAGACCTGCTCATAACTGCGGTTATGCAGGTTGACATCGTTTACCCTGTGGACAAGATCATTCCACGGGGTGTTCCTCTCCTGCAGATCATGGGCTATATGGCCAAACAAGGTGTAGTGCTGCACCAGGTATGTGCTGATGACATATTTCTCCTCTGCTGTGTACATAGGCAGGCATTCCCTCGATATATTGCCTGAAAGACATAAAGACAGAAACAGGTCTGAGGACCTCATACTGCAAGGTTATCATAGTTGTTAATATACATCTCTGTCTCCCCACCTCCATATCTGCAACAACAATCTGATCACACAACTCAATGGGTATGTCTACAGAAGTCCTACTGATGGGACATATATCGTATTGTACAACAATTTGTGCTATGTGTTTGTACTCATGTTCCATGTTGAAACACTATCATCAGTGGCCTCTTACCGACAATGTCACCTGCATGCCATTGTAAGGGCCACTATGGTTCCATATATGCATATCTTCTGTTTGCTATGTGACTGCTGCACATCTGTTGTTTTGTGTTAATGGGGATATCTATGCATGCTGTTAGACATAATGCGGGCATGTGTGGACTATTACTACCGAAATATGTTCTATAACAGTGACACAATAGCATGTTTGGGAAACAGTTGCCAGCAGAATCAACTCTCCCACCTCATCTGGCCATGTTACCAGGCTACATCACATGTGGGACCCACCCTGAGACCTCCTCATCTACTGGTCCTGCACTACCTTTAGGTGGAACCACCTCAGGGGATGGTGTTCACCCCCCCAGGAGCACACACAGACAGGATCCTGTAACCTGAAGTCAGGTCCAGGTTCTGGTGCATAGGGAGCTCCACAGAGACTTAGTGGATGTGCTACAGCACCTTGAGGCCCTTAGTACACACTCACAGGGTCCGCATGCTCCTCCTGCTCAACCCCCAGCCCAGGCACCTTCAGGGCCATGAAGATGATGTTGTGACTGCCCATGGGTGGGGACCTTGATTCCATTGTTTCCATATAGGGGCTCATGGGCATACACATCCCAGACAACACTCCCCATCCAGGGTGTTTACCCACCACATGTGTCTTATACCGCCCCTGTATGCTGCTTTGTCTGTCTTCCAACCCAACCTACCTCCACAAATATACCTTCTATCCTTCCCCAAATTACCAATCCCACCTTCACAAACAAGGACAATGTGTTCCCAACATATGGTTCACGCCTGACATAACCGTCCATTTTGCACCCACTTACTGCTGTATATATATGTGTGCATTTATATGTGTGATGTTCCCCTCACACATATCATGCAGTACTGTCATTCAACAGTAGGGGACATGTATTTATATCAATATGTGTGTGTTTATATATATGTAGACATACACTTAAATATATATATATATATATATATATATATATATATATATATATATATATATATGTATGTGTGTGTGTGTGTGTGTGTGTGTGTGTGTGTGTGTGTGTGTGTGTAGATATATATTATGAGTTGTATATATATATATATATATATATATATATATATATATATATATATATACATACATACACACACACACACACACACACATATATATATATATATATATATATATATATATATATACATACACCTATATATATATATATATATATATATATATATATAGTGCATTCAGACATCAGATCCACACTCTAACTCTCCTTCCTGCACAGCTGCACTGTTCTTCCTTGCTACAACATAGACAGGTGCCACATGTGGACACAGCCTAACATTAAGGGGGTATATATAGGGACAGATTGCAGGTAAGCTTATTACACAGCTATGGCATTTGTGCATGTTATATTACATGTTAATATGTCTGTCCTGCAAGTAGTGGGCTCTGAAACTCATGTGTCCATAACAGCATTACTTCCACCACCAGCTATTGGCCACACTAATATACATGTCTTGCAGTACACAACACACACTATGATGGCTTACATTTTGTCAGTCAGTGCTGATCTGCACAGTTGACAGGTATGGCCCACTGCCCACAAGGACAGACACTATTGTTCATAGCAGTTGTTCAGCTGGTCATCATTATAACAACAACACCTGATGGCACATATAAATCTTTCCACATCATCTATCCCATTAGTATGGACCAAGTACTACATTCAATTACATGCATATATGCTTCACATACCTTTTGTGGGAATGTTGTCTCTTCTGGATACAGTTTGCTGTGTGGATGGATGGATGTTTATTTGTTTGTTTGTTTGTTTTTTTCTTTCTCTCTCTCTCTTACTCTCTCTCTCTCTATCTCTATCTCAGTCTCTTTCCACTAAATGGATTGAGCTGCTTTGAATAGATTGCAGCATGGATATTGTAGGTGATGCATATGATCAGGTGATGGCCTCTGCACCAATCAGTCTCCACCACTTGCTACCTACTGTGTAGTACTTCCAAATACCACTGTCATGGCAACCCACTACTCTAAATTCTTAAATCATGTGGGCGTGGTCCCTTTACCTTTCCTGTAAGGAGGACATCCTTCCTGTATGTGGCCAGCTGTGTTACAGACAGCACATAGCAATACCTCTTACAAGAGAACTTGCAGACTCAGGCCAGCTGCATATTTGTGTAAGGTTCCAGACCTACAGACAATGTGAGTAGTGTTGCTTTGTGCATTGTGTACCACTAGTGTTACAGGTTTTGTGTGTACATACTAGTTTAGCATGGAATGCAGTCTGTCTGCATAGCTCTCAACTGTGGGCCTCTCCACATGATGGCCAGAGGCTTGCCTGTTATGTTTTGCCTGTCCATCACACAGGTCTTGTCTCAGATATATCACTGGCATTCTGTCTGTTGAGTGCTATCAGTACATGGCTACATCCATTTGTGTTTCTGACTTCATATTCCTGACTAAAGGTATATGGCAAACAATCCTGTAACACCAGCAACTTTCTCAGTGTATAACAACAATATTGTAAATATGGTCCTGTGTTCTGGCCTTTGGCCTCCACCTATATATCAGACTTTGTCCACATGACATGCAGTAAGAGGTTGTTACATAGTGGCCTGTGATTATGTCATGCTGCCATTCCTGCCATCATTCCAGTGATGTTGTGGTCCCCACACATGTTGTGGGGTAGGGTCCATATATATGTGGGCTACAGTTGGACAAAACGTATGTGTCCTTGTGCAGTCCAGAGGTCAGTGTATGTAACACTGTTATATACCCTTGTAAGTCAGTCTATGGGGAGGGGTATGCACTATATATAACCTAGGTTGTTACAACATGTGAAGGATATCAGTAGTAAGACACCTTAAGGTATATTAAGGTATAATAAAGCAATTCATGATATTTTGTTCACATCTGGAAAAATATGAGGTCTCTTTAAATCAGATAAACATAGGTCATCATCGGATTGATCTAATTCTAGAGGAATTTTTGTTGGACAACCGCATAACTAATGAACTCTATAATTTTTTGAGGAATGAGTTTCCAAGGCTTGCTTGTATCTTTGGTATCCCAAAGATACATAAATGTATTGACACCCCACCCTTTAGACCTATTATAGCAGGTGCATACTCTAAGACTTACAATATGGGAGTTACAATTGACCACTGGACAAAACATATTTATGACAACGTTTCCCACATGGTTAAAGATTCTTGGGAATTCTTGGGAAAAATTACGCCAGAGGTCTGGTCGGAGCACTTGACATTTCTTACAATAGATGTACAAGACTTATTTTCATGCATTCCTGGTACTACAGGTTTAGAATTTTTTGAAAATAGTTTGAAAAATTATTCTGGATTAAGCTGGGATAGAATCAGCCTCATCTTGGATATGATGGGGCTTATTCTAGACCACAACTACATACAGCATGAAGGAGAATATTTCAGGCAGACCAGGGGTGTGGCCATGGGGGCTTCTTGTGCCCCCATATTCGCCAACCTGGTCATGCTTGAATGGGAAAATCAGTTCTTATTCCCATGTCAGTTTTTTAAACACATTTCCCTATATTCTAGGTATTTGGATGATTTATTTATCATTTGGAAAGGCCCTTCAGAAGACATTAGGACCTTCATTGATTATATTAATTCAAGTACCAATTTTCTAAAATTTACATATAAGGCGGACAAGTTTGGTATTGCCTACTTAGATACCTTTATAAGTACCACCCCAGAGGGGTTTGCTTCAAAAATCTATAGAAAGTCTACCTTTTCAAACGATTACATAGAGTTTGGAAGTTGTCACCCTCAACATGTATTTAGAAATGTGTTAAAAGGTCAATTCATTCGGGCAGTGAGGATAAGTTCCTCTAGGGAGAACATGGAAAAAGAAATAAATATTATTTCACGGATGTTTTTGGATAGAAAGTACCCAAAAAGAATGGTACAAAATGTGGCTAAATATGTTAAGGACAATTGGGGTATTAAATACAAACCGCTGTTGGGACAGGCTTTAGGAAAAAATTCAAAGAAAACTATCCATATCAGCAGGACAGTTTGTATTATTATGTTTAGCCCATATACTAACCTGGTGAAAGAAATTGTTAAAAGGCATTGGGAATTACTGAACACTCCTGACAACAATTTGGTAAACATTGAGAAAAAGCCTGTCTGTGTTTATAAAACTGCACTTAATTTCAAAAAACTTTTGGAAGTTAGTGCGTACAGTAGGACAAAAAAGAAAAGTCAGTCAACATCAAAGTGTGGTTCTTGCAAGCAGTGCAAGAATATAAATGAAGAAAATTTGGTCACACTAGACAACTTGATGAAAACTAAATGTAGGAGTATTGCTGGGAATTGCCATAGCCAGAGGGTAGTATACCTTGCCACTTGTTCTTCCTGCAATGCCTATTACATAGGTAAGACAGAGAGAAAATTTAAGACAAGAATATACGAACATCTTTACAAAATAAAGAAAAAAGATACTAAAAATGCCCTTAGTAAACATGTTTTGGACAAGGGTGAAGACCATTGTTTTAGATTTATGATTTTAGATCAGGTAGAACAAACATCATATGGTGGCAACTGGAAAATATGGCAAGCATATAAGGAAAGTGAGTGGCAAATATATTGTGACGCCACCACTTTTCCCGGTTTGAATGATTTTATTAGTATTAAGCCGTTTTTAAAGTTGGACCGGGGATAAGCCCTAGGTAGGCCTTTCATAGCCACTATTAGTTCACTTTTAGGAAATACATTTAATTTTTTATTCTGGAAATAACAAGGATTTATATCCTTATTAAGTTACATTTTCATTCTTATAGGTATTTTAGAATGTATTATCAGTACAAGACCATCAAACATAAAGGCTAGGTTTCTTGCATAATACATAATATATTTTAAATTATATTTATATAAATATTTATTTATTTAATATCTATTATTTGATGTATTATATTCTATATTTATATATATTTTTTAATATTCAAAAATTGTCAATTGTGTGCACCTTTATTTTGCTATGTATTCATTCAAATTGTATAAAATAAGGTTTTTAAGCACTTGATTAGTCCTTTGCAATATAGTCTTTAGGTTAAGGACTGTGAACATGTACCTTTAAGGAATGATTTATTCATATATTTTTGGCGCCAAAATTTTTATATAAAATTGAATGGAATGGCTTGCTATTGGTTCTGATGAAGTCTGAGTTCATCAGATGAAAGCGCTTAACCAAGAACTAGGAGATCGTTTTATGTGTCTGAATCTAGAGATCGTTTTATGTGCCTGGATGTTACTTGTGGATTAAACCTGTGTTTTTATCAGCAAGAAGTGACTTGTCTATTCGGAGTCCTGTTCGAGCGAGAACTGGTTGCTGCTATTTTAAAGTTTGTGGTTTGACCTTAAGGTATATGGCCATACATTTTCATAGAGTTCACCTTGGAAAGATTGGTGGCCTAGTGCTTACTGTCATACAGACTGTTCTGTTTGTCAGTGTGATAGTGATGTTTTAAGTTAAGCATTGTTATGTAACAGATACATCTTTATTTTGACAACTTAATTATTTTCCCCTAGGGGTTGAGCACAGAGTGTAACTGGAGGCTGCTGAACTACTTCTGCATTATTTATTGTTGATTGATTGTTATCCTCTGGACCAGTCTTTCTTTACTGTTGTACTACTTCAAGGCCTTGGCCTGGACAGCAACATATGTTATGCTTTCGGATTACTGTATAAAACGATCTGCTTGAGAGTTGCACTACTCAGTTACTATGTATTTCAAACACCTAACGGCTATATGACATGGCATATACAACTGTAATAGCACAAAAATAAACATTTCTTATGTATGCAAACCTGTGTTTGGTGTCATATACTTTGCTTTCTCTGTGAGTATATGTTTCATGCAATAATTGTCTTTTGTATGAGAGAAACATACACTGTCCATTTTAAAAGGTGACAACTGTAGGAATACTGTCAGTTCAATATGCTGTGCACCCTCTAAATAGGTATCTTCCTATACATATCTATACGTGGTAATATATATATATATATATATATATATATATATATATGTGTGTGTGTGTGTGTGTGTGTGTATGTATGTATCATTGGAATGTTTATTACTTCCACATTGCACATTCCCTATGGTAGCCATACTGTACTGCATGATATGTTATTGATATCATCCTGACATCGTACAGGTGGGATGGATTACTGTTAACTTCTTGTGGCTATGCTGTGTAGGGTCCTGGGTATGGGACTTGCAAGTATTGGTACTGTGTTGCAAAGCAGATCTGTTTGGCTGTGGGGGAGGGGAGGTTATCAATAATTACAAGAGGTACTTAGATTGGGCCCCCTCACCCCCATTAATGATGCCTTTGGTCATATATGTATTTGTTGTGTTCTCTTTTATATTTATAGGTATATATCTGTATATATATATATATATATATATATATATATATATATATATATATATATATATATATATATATTATATATACATATACATGTACACATATATCTACATATATAAATACATTTTCTGTACTTTTGAATGACTGTACTGGATGATATGTTTGTGAAAACATCAGAGTTATGTATGTCTGACTTGGTTTAGTGGTAAATCACTTTGGCCATGGTGTGCAGGGTCCTGGGTTCGAGACTTGCAAAGGCTGTTTATTTTATTGCTGGGCACAGCAAGGGCCATTGGATACAGAGTGATTAAGGCACTTTTAAGCAGTTGTAATCGAGTTTGCATGACAGTAAGCAATGCTAACTTCTGGTTACAGTTTCTTATACTCAGTTAGCTTCTAAATTGCTGAATCTGTGTAGGCATTGCTTACCCCCGTGCAAACAGGCATAAACCCACTTACTGATGCTTAAAAGTGCTTACTCCTGCTTACCCCTGCTCTAATTTCTTTAAAAGAAAATAAAAAGGGTTGACAGGAAAGTGGTGAAAAAGGGGCACAAAGAGGGAAAGACAGTAAAGAAAATAGCTAGGGATGTGCAGGAAAGGTCCATAGCTGCCCACTTCTTCTACAACAACAGCTATGCATATACACTGATTTGTCGGTAGATTTGGACACTCATACCCCTGACAGAGGGGTGAGAACAATGATATGTTGTGAAGCCAATTAGACCAGATTACATGTGTCCAGTGGACACATGTGCAAAATGGACAGCTATGTATTGGGCGAGATTGTTTTTGTTAACAGATTGCCCTTGTATTTTTAAGGTGAGAGTGGGATGTTTGGGAGGGATAGTAGGTATATTTGGGGAGGTAGGTTGGGTAGGATGACAGACAAAACAGACAATACAGCATACAGGGGCAGTATATGACACATGTGGGGGGCAAACACTTTGCATGGGGAGGGGTATTTGGAAGTCAGAAGCCCATAAGCCCCTAAATGGAAACAGTGGGACTGAGGTCCTCACCCATGGGCAGTCACCACTGCATCTTCATGGCCCCGAAGGTGCCTGTGCTGGGTGCTTGGTAGGATGAGCAGGCTGACCCTCTAGATGCACCATGCGGCCCTTAAGCTGGTGTAGCAGATCTCCGAACTCCATGCGGAGCTCGCTATGCACCAGTTCCTGGAACTTACAATGGGTGATAGTATACTGTCCGTGCCCACTCCCGAGGGGGTGAGCCCCATCCCCTGATGTGGTTCCACCTGAAGGTGGTGCAGGCCCAACAGATGAGGAGTTCCTGGGGTGGAACCCTGTTGTGCTGGTGCTCGGTGCCATGGCCAGATGAGGTGGGATAGGTGGGTCCACTGGGACCGACCTTCCCAAATGTGCTATGGTGTTTCAATTTTAAAACATATGTGGGTTAGTAATAGTTAACACATTTCAGGATTAGGTATACCTGCATGCATAGATATTCCCATTAACCTAAAGCACCAGATGTGGAACAGTTGCATAGCAAACAGAACACATGCATATATGGAACCACAGTGGCCATTACAACAGCATGCATGTACATTGATGGCAGCATACCACCAATGTAGGAGTATTTCAGCATGGCACATGCATAGAAACAAATTTCAATATTTATCAAACAATAGGACATATGTCCCAACAGTAGGTTTAATTGTACACATACCCAACTGAGTTGTGTATTTAGATTATTGTTGCAGATATGGTTGGGGGGATGTCAATTAACAACCTGTATATCTTTGTAGTTCTCATTACTTTCTTAGTCAGTGATGTAATCTGTACCTTACAGGTATTATTACACTACCCTATGGCCTTAGTCTGGACAGTGGTATGGTTATAGACAACTATATACATGAACTGTGTTTTACCTGCAGTATACACCTCTTACCTGGTATACCTATGGAGGTATTGTTTGTTAACACTACCTGACTGTGTCTACGCATATTCACAGATTCTAGGTTGATGTTATGCACATACCTCTCCATCTCTTATTGCACACACTATTGGCAGGTCTTGACAGCATGCAGGTGAAACTGGGACATATTTTGATTATTGCGCTCATAAACCTTTGGTGAGTTGCTACAATGACAGGTTTGTTTTCATATACATTTTCCAAATATTTACAGGTCTGACAGTCAGTTATATGTTATTAAATGCTGCCTAAATGTCAGAGATCAGCACACTGGTATGCCAGGGGGACAGCGTAACAAGCAATGGATGTGGGCCAATTATCTGGACATTCTGAACAAATATGTACAGTTGGGGGGTATGATTCTGCATACAGCTTACTACCACTGCCAGGATTCAAATCAAGGCTGTGTCTGCTAAAAATAAAACAGTGTACATCACAGTTGAGTGTGCTATATAGATATTGCTGTGTATCTTTTCTCTGATTTCTGTCTATAAGTCTCCTATGGTTTTACAATCTGACCTTGCAATTCACTCTTATACAAGGTTTCCTAGACAGTTTTATTATGTAGCACTGTGTGGATGACAGTGATGAGTAATACCTTATTATTCAGAGAAACTGCAACACTAACAATGCCATACAATACCAAACTAAACAGTACCAGTCCAGGATTTCAATACTTTATTTCTAGGCACAGTTTTCATATCTGACAGACCTGTGGGGGGAATGTTTGTTAACACTACCTGAATGTTGCCACACATAGTACCAGATTCCACATTATTATTATGCACATACATCTCACTCTGTTACTGAACACACACTGGTCATAGCTTCACAACATGGGGGTGGAGATAGGACATACTTTGCTTATTACTCTCATAACAATTTGGTGAGTTGCTATAGTGGCAGGTTTGTTCTTATAGATATATTTCTGACAGTTATGATGTCTGACAATCAGTTGTATGTCATTATTTGCTGACTAAACTTCTGGGATCATCCCGCTGATTTTCCATGGGGACAGGGTGACAGGCAGGAGAATTACTCCAATTATCTGGACTTTTTGACAATATCTATACAGTTGAGGGGTATGATTCTGCATATAGCTTACTACCACTCCCAGGATTCGAACAATGGCTGTGTGTGCTAAAAATAGAACACTTCAAGTCTTAGTTGAGTGTGCTATTTGGATTATGTTGTCTATTTTTTCACTGTTTTCTGTCTAAGTCAATCTCTGTTATACAGTATGACCTTGTGATTACAACAGTCATATACAGACATCCCTACACATTTTATCTATGTAGCACAGTGTGGGTAATAGTCCTTAATATGACAGTACTATTAAGAGAATGCAACACTACATTACCATATGATGCCAGAGTAAACACAAGCAGTCCAGGAGTTAGATCTTTATTGCCAGGCTGTTACCATACACAATACAGGTTTTATACTGGCAATTAACTTTCTACTACTTTTAGATTTATTTCTTATGACAGTACATGCAAGATTATTACTAAGCTGCCTCATGATGCAGCCTTTGCAGCTTAAAGGCATGAGCTTCCTGATTCACAGCCCCCTCTGCTGCCACTGTAAAAGACATAAGAGGAATATTTAGCCATACCTATCCATAATATACATGAGCTGGCAATTATTAAACAGGTTTTAGGATGAGTACTTACACACAGCTGGGACATTGCCCAACAGCTTAGCTTCTTGGATCCACTAATCCAAGTGCTCCCTCTTCCTCCATTTCAGGTCGGCATAGTGATGCCTGACCTGCTACATCAGTTCAAGGGATGCCAGTTGCACTGGTGAAATCACAGGTGAGATGGTCCCAGGCTTCCTTTTTATATTAGAGACCCTACTGCTGGCCCTGCAGCAGTCTCTGTTCATGGTCTTTAACAAGGAGTCCTGCCATGACTTTGGACTCCTGGATGCCCCAGTGCTGCGCTTGAAAGCGCAATCCTTCTCCAACACCAGCCATAGTGCCTACAGGAGGAAGCTGCAACCAGTTATGGGATGTATTCCCACCTGTGGGGTTAAATAGGGCCAATTTCCCGCAATTTTCCATGATTGGATAGTTTTGAAAATGCTAAGCTATGGGCAAGCCTGCTCACTTAAAGTTGGCATTGCTTAAAGAGGTATATCAATGGACAAATTGATTTACTGGGCTACACATTGCTTACACCTAGTAAGCAGGGGTGTGCAATGCTTAGCATTGCTTATTTTTAAATTTGCACACAATTTGCTGTTTGGCATTGATTCATTACATGTTATATATTTGTTTAGTATCTGTGATTCATGTGTACGTACACTGTATGGGGTCCTTTTGTTTACTGGGGGATTTCACCACTTTATTACAGTGACACCTCATATCTGGACTTAAAGCAGTACTCCAGTTCACATATATATGTTATGTAGTAGGTTATACAACATAAAATGGTTTATAGATTCCTTTCACATGTACATTGTGATTTTGCTATAGTGAAGATCTGTTTGGGTATACCTCAATTTTATGTATAGCTGTGATGGCTTACTGGTTAACTGCTGTGACTATAGTGTGCAGGGTCCTGGGTTCAAGGCCTGTTTATTTTTTTGTTGGGAAGAACAGGGGCTGTTGGATACAGAGTGATTAAGGCACTTTTAAACAGTTGTAAGTGGGTGTGTGAGACAGTAAGCAATGCTAACTTCCAGTTAAATATGCTTACAGAGAGTTAGCTTTAAAATTGCTTAACCTGTGTGTGCATTGCTTACCTCCATGCAAACAGGCTTAAACCTGCTTATTACTGCTTAAAAGTGCTTACTCCTGCTGACCCCCACACTAATTTAGAAAGAAATGAAACATGGGTCTTGGAAAAGTGGTAGATTTGGACATTCTATGGATTTATCATTCATTGCACATTATACCTTCATTTAGTATCCCTGATTCATCTGTACTTATACTGTATGGGGCATTTGTGTTTATCTGTGGATTTTACCACATTATTACAATGACACCTCAGATCTGCACTTACTGCAGTATTCCAGTTCACAAATATATGTTATTTAGTAGGTTATACGGCAAAAAATGCTCATAAAGTTATTTCACATGGAAATGAAATTTACTACAGTGAGAATCAAACCAGAAATGACTGCTCGCAAAGAGAACTCTCTGACCATTACACTATTACAGTTCTGCTTCAATTGACTGTATCTTGCAATTTATCTTCTTGTGCTATTTAAGCTACAGTTTGTGTAGCTAAGCAATGGGCAAACCTGTGCACCTATGGTTAAATTTAATCTGTTTGAAAAATAAATTCTATACTGTTATTTTCTGTAGGTATAGACATGTTTCACTTATTGTTGTGCATTTCTGCATGCATCTGCATATTTGGCAGACATCCTAGCAACCCCCCATACCTCTCAACCTCTTCAGGCAAACTATCTGGACAAAGCTTAACAAATTAGGTACAACTACAGACATATTTTAATTATTTCTCTTATAAACTTGGGACAGTTGCTATAGTAACAGGATTTGTTTTTTTTTCCATAATAAATCTTTATTGTTATATTATTTTCCAACACAAGTAAGATCAAAAATAACATATATTCACAAATCAAACATTAACTAATATCACTAATAACCACACTCTATATACAATATTTACAAGAATGCTTCCATGTAATACATTTAAATATAAAAAAGCATAAGAGTAAATGCAAGTAATAGACAGTTGATTACTAAATTCTCTCCACACACATAAATAATTATTAATATTTCCAAGTTGAAAATACTATGCTAGTATAATATTAAAAATCTGTTCCCAAATTTTTGGATTATTAACATTTTTATTTTGTGGGTTTAATAGTAATTTATGAGCCAATATATGTTTTGTTGCTAGAACTCTAAAGTTCTGCCATGAAGTTTTAGATGGGTCTAACCAATTTGAAGCTATATAAAGCTTCATTAATATAAAAATATTAATAAATATAATGATTTGTGATTTAGGGATCTTTTTCTGGGGAATATGCAGAATCATAAATTTCCATGATAACGTTGTACTTTGGTAACCCACCTTCTGAAGTTGACTCTTAAGGGAATTCCAAAGTTTGAAAATACATTTACAACTCCAGAACATATGAAGAAGATCAGCTGGTTGATTCTTACAATATGGACAAGTTGGCGAATTTTTGGGATTAAATTTATGCAGGGTAAGGCGTGTATAATATGCATTGTTCCAAATCATCAACTGGGTATATATTAATTTTTGAAGAGAAGTAGATTTGATGGTCAAGTCAATTGCTTTTAACATATTACTTCTATCTGTCAGTAACATTTTCTCTTCCCAATAGTTTGATAACAAAATTTTATCATGAAATTGAAATTCTTTAATTAATTGATTTGTTGTCGTGATATATTTAAGATCCTGTTGGAGAGCTTGCCACAACAAAGAGCATCTATTAATAGCCTCTTCTTCCGGTTTAAAACTTTTAAAATAGCTTTTAGTGAGTTCTCTAATTTGTCTCAGAATAACCAGATACTTTTTAGGTAAGTTAAGTTCTTGTCTTATTTGGTTGGCCGAACTGTCAAGATGTTTATATATATCAATCAAAGTTAGATTAACTATCAATGGAAACTTGTTGAGATCAATTAGTTGATTATTCAATTTTAAATTAGGATTCTTATGAAAGGGTTGAAAAACCATCACATGTTGAACCAAATCTAATGAATGAAATAAGTTATGTAAAGAAAATATGTTCGTTTTGATGTGTTCAGTAATCCCATAGAATTTCAACGTATCCTTACCTAAAACAAGTATTGCTTTAGGATTGATATTTAACTTTAGAATATATTTATAATTCAGAACTACCCAAAGTGGTGTCCACTTAGAATTATTTATATCATAATTGGCAATTCTTAAAATTCTATTAGAATTTACAATTAAATAATACATTTCAAAATTAGGTAATTCCAGTCCTCCTCTATTTTTTGGGGTCATTAATTTATCATAAGATATCCTGGTTTTCTTTGGTTCCCAAATGAATTTAGCCAATTCTTTATGAATCTTTTTAAAAAACGTCTTAGAAAGTAATAAATTGGAAGACCTAAAAATATACAATAATCGTGGTAATATGTTCATTTTGATAATTGAAACTTTTGCTAACATTGGCAGTCGTACATTTTTCCATCTCCCAAAATCCGAAATTATTTGTTCCCAGATTGCTTTAATATTATTATTGTAAAAGTCTTTATTATCTGTAGAGAACTCAATACCTAGATATTTAATATTTTCTTTAAATGATACCTGTCCCACTAAGGGCAATAACGAAAAGGGTTTAGGTGTCTTTAAAGGGAAGATATTGTTTTTTCAAGTTAATTTTATAATTAGAGACTTTTGAGAACTCATTAACAGCCTTCAATAATTTTTCAGTATCTGATAATGGAGATGCACAATAAATGCTAAGATCGTCAGCAAAAGCTGCCATTAATATTTTAGTTCTATAAATTATTGGGACATTATGATAAACATTTTGTTTAATATATAAAACAATGGTTCAAGATAGATATTAAATAATAAAGGGGACAAAGGGCAACCCTGGCGTGTTCCATTCTTAATCTGTATTCTTTTAGAGAAGTTTTCATTAATATACAATGTAGTATAGGGATTACTATATAATATTTGTAACATTTGGACAAACTCATGTGATATATTAAAATACGGTAAAAGATCAAACAAGAAATTTGTATCAACCCTATCAAAGGCTTTCTGGGCATCAATTATAAGGGCAAAAATATTTAAATTATTTTGCTTAGCATGCTCTAACATAGTATGTAATGTGAGTGTATTATCACTGGTTTGTCTACCTGCCATAAAACCAGTCTGCTCTTTGGAAATTATATGAGTCATGATTCTCTTCAGTCTAGATGCTATAATAGAGGTTAGAATTTTCATGTCTACATTTATTAATGATATCGGTCTATAATTATCCGGATTTTGAGGATCTGAATTGGCTTTATATATAAAAATAGTTTTTGTGCCGTTAAGATGTGGATCATTAATTTTATTCCTAATTATGTAGTTAAACACAACTGAAAGTATCTTACCGAAAATATCTGCAAACTTTTTATAACATTCCACTGTCAAGCCATCAGGACCTGGTGATTTATGTGATTTCATATGCTGAATTACATATACTATTTCTTCTTCAGATATCGGTTTAACCAAGTCATTTTGAATGTCCTTTCCTATTGTTGGAAACTTAATTGAATGTAGAAATTGTTCATAATTCCTGTTAGTGGTCATATCCTTTTGTCCAGCATAAATATTAGTGTATATTTTCTCAAAGATATTAAGAATATCCCCAGTTTTAGAATATATTTTATTATTAAATTGTATTTCCGAAATCTGCACGGTTGGTTTCGTTTGATTAATGATCCTAGCTAACGCTCTTGATGGTGTTTGAACATGATTGGCATACCTCACTAACGTCTTGTATTCTTGAAATGTTAATCTACTATTTTGAAGTAAAAAGAGATCCTTTTGACATTTAATCAGTTCCTTCTCTGTTTGCTCACGAAAATCCCTAATCAGTTCTTGATCAAGTAATTTAATTTTTATTTCTAAAGTTTGAATATCTTTGTTTAATATCTTTTTATAATAAGATGCTTTTTGCAAAAGTGTCCCTCTTATTTGAGCTTTAACTGTTGCCCATTCAATATCTGGGGCAAATTGTTGTTTCCCTAAATCAATCAATAAGTCTTTCAGGTACTTTGTAATTTCCAGTATTATATCCTCCTTATTCAATAAATTTGGATTAAGAGACCAATTATAACCTCTTTGTCTCAAAGTATCCTTTACCCACTTAGTAAAACTCAATGAAATTTTAGAATGGTCTGATATATAACGGGCATGTACAATAACTGTAGGTTCTAGATTGATCAATACTCTTGATATGAGGAAGAAATCAATTCTGGACCACATTTTGTGACATGGGGAATAAAAGGTAAAATTGCTTGTACTATTATCGCTATTTAGATAGTGAAATAGATCATATAATTGAAAGTCTTCTTTAAGATCATTCAGTGCTAATAAAGCATGCTTGCTAAATGCTCTTTGTGGACAAGATCTATCCAACTTCGGATTCAGGTAGGTATTCCAATCACCTCCAACAATTACATAATATCTATCAAATTGTGTTAAAATTGAATATAGTGATGCTATGAATAATTATTGATCATTACAGGGAGCATATATATTTAAAAGTAAAATAGGTTTATCAAATAAGGTAGACAAAAGAATAACATAGCACCACCTTCCATTTTTATCTGTATTAGAATCTAATATATTTTCCTTGTATTGATCTTTAATAATTATGGCTACCCCGGCACTATTTGACTTACCTTCAGATACTACTACTTCCCTAATCCATTTCTTTTTTTTAACATCACCCCATTGATAATTCATTAAATGCATTTCTTGGAGTAGGATAAAGCATGCCTTAGCCTGCAACAATACATGTAACGCCAGTTTCCTCTTCTTCAAGCTCTGGAGCCCTTTAATGTTCCATGAATCTACTTCCCACATTTCAAAGATTCACTGTAAAATGAAAGTTTTGGAGAGAGAGCATAGAAAAAACAAAAAAAGTAAATTCAAAACCATACATAATCTGGAAGCAATCCTTATATCCCGTCCTCAACCAGTGCATACCCACTCTAACCCTGGACCAGGAGATGTATAGGTCCTGTATAATATAGAATGACAAAGGGTTTAAAAGAAATAGCAGGTATAAAAACACCACAATGTAAAAGTTCACACATGTATCACAATTAAGACCTATAAAACCTAACTTCACTACGACAAAGCCTAAACTAAACATTCCCTAACAAACACTGCCATAACCTACATCTCTTTGGTTAATTACTATTTAAAGAAATCACATTAAAAATGTAACAGTACAGTACATGTAAAAAGAATAAAGTAAAAAAATGCACTTTTAGTAGTTGGATTAGCTATCTATACATAAACCACATGCATTAAAAAAGAGAAAAAAAATACATACTAATATATAACCCTATATTAAAGCAAATAGACAGCAAATTGTTAATATCCTTTGTTATACATTCACCTTATACTAGTTTCATAATAAAGCAAGCTTCTAACTAAATAAAATAATAAAAATAACACAAAACATTAAAAACTATGCTGACAGGTTAAATAAACATTGCTAAATCCCTGCACCCTATCTAAATAATATAACTACAAAATGTTGACTAAAAGTTAATAAATGAAGTTCCTAACAAGTTCCTATGTGCTTAAATTACTATAGAACAGTGTTATGTAATGTTAAATAAACAAGATAGTGTTTAAAACAGTTCTCTTCTGTTTTCCAAACCAGGAAGTCCTGTGAAATGCTCACGATGGGGGACTGCTTTTGCAGACGGACTCCCGAAAGTGCCACAATGAAATCTGCACCCTTGACAGCATTTTAAGCACTTCCTGTCTTCCTCCTTGTCAAAAACAGATCTTAGAAGCCATAAAATGTCAGGAAACAAGTGCAGGAGATCAAGATAAGGAAAAGCAAACAGTTTTATTACTCAGGAAAAGGCCTAAAGCTTCACAAATGCAAACAAATGATTACCCAGTCCTCGAAGCACAGTAAACAATGAATCTAGCCTCATCAACATGCCAGTCCCAGCAAAAGTTCAATTCAAGTCTCTGATGCAGGAAAAGCCTTGAAAATTTTAAGAAACAGATTTCTTGCCTCATTTTTGGTGGAAACAGAATGTTTAACCCCATCCACTGTAAATATAAGCATATTAGGATATTTCATTTGAAACTTAATTTGTTTGTCAATAAGAAATTTGCAGTAAGGAGACAGAGACTGTCTAGCCTGTCTGATCTGTATAGGTAAATCCTGTGTCAGAGATATTTTATTGTTTTTCCACATAATATAGCCTCCACCTTGTTTTGCAGTAATAAGTATTCTATTTACATCTTGATAATTAAGCAGTTTAACATACACAGTTCTAGGAAAATTAGAAGCTTGTACCTCTCTCAAAGCTCTGTGTGTTCTTTCCACGATGATTTGTTTCACACTATCAGAATCCTTTAAAAGCACTGCAAATATTTGTAGTATGGATGGAATTAGTTCATTATACTGAATGGATTCAGGAATCCCTCTGACAATGATATTGTTTCTCCTGGATCTTGCTTCTAGGTCTGTAAGCTTACTTTGTATAGCCTGTATATCCACATCATGCAGATTAGTTTTTTTTCCAGTAAAACTAATTTGTCCTCAGTATTAGAAATTCCAGCCTCCATCTTATCCATTCTTTCCAGCAACTGAGTACATGAAATTCCAAATGATTGTATTTGACAAGTCAGTTCTCTTAAAGCTTCTTGTATAGGCAGAAGTGCAGTTTTGATATCCTCCATATTTAAAGCTTGATCATCTTTAGTTTTAGTCCCTAGTTTCTGTTGTTCTTGTGCTTTAGTAATTTTTTGTTGTTCAGTAGTCACATCTTTTTCTGATGATTGCAATTCCGATAATTTTGTTTTAGTCGTAGTTATATCCATGCTTTTGTCTTCTTTTGACATCTTATTGGAACACAAAAAGTTGCAATATAAAAAGCACACTGTTCCTTTGTGTATTCCTCTCTGCAGAGCTAGCTAATCTGTTGTAATCCAGTGAAATATATTCCTTTTTTCCATTTTTTCTTCTCAATCCAGGATAAATAAGTGTAGTTAGAATACGTTTATCGAAGTTTTGATGTTAAAAACTTTATAGAATCCAATCAGGGTTTTGATTTCCGCAGGTTAAATGTAGAGCTGCAGTTCAGCAGTGTTCACAGAACAGCAGCCATCTTTGAATCAAATCAACAGGATTTGTTTTAATATACATTTTCTGACTGATTTTGGTGTCTGAGTCTCAAATGTATGCCATTATTTAATGGCTGCAATCCTGACATCATCCCGTGATTTCCCAATACAAATAGTGTACAGGCCAACTGTATGGGCAACGAATCTGGATATTCTGTGATTATTTGTACAGTTGGGAGGTATGCAACCTCCTATGAGCATTCTCACTCATTGTTATTTCCAAACAGCACTTCCTGAGTGCAGGGGTGCGTATATTGTGAGACACACCCCCTGCACTCGTCCACGCTCCGTGTTTGTTAAGGAACAGAGGCAGTGCGCCTTCATTACTATGCATGGCGTGCTGCCGTGCTGCCCTTAAATGGCCATTCCCATGCAGGAATAACTTGTTCCTGCACAGGAGATTAGTGAATCCCAGGGTATGACTTTCTCAAGACAATCGCCAACCTTCTTGACTCAATATGGTTTTGTCCTTTTAATTGTTCCTTGTTTCCCTGCATGGCATCTCTCATTTTTACAGTGATAATGTACTTGTATTCCACTGCAGTAAATGACTGAACCCTGATAATCCAAAACTAAACACCTATATAGATCTTCATTTTGATACGTTTTGGCATGAGTTCTGCTTCCACAGCTAGATAATTAACCTGCCCGACTTTAGTTGCATAATCATAATTGCAACAGTCTACTTTTCTGTTACAATGTTCATCTCCTACTTCACTTTAAATACATTCTTCTTACTCTCCAACCAGAATTGATGAGTCCTAAAAAGAAGAGGGGAATAACTCCAGTGTCCATGCCAAAGTGGTCCTGGCCAGTACAAAATGCAATTCAGGATTACCAGCCCCCCCCCCCAATATATCATACCTAGTTGGCTTAACCTGGTTAAAAAATATATAGAGATATTGCCCTGGTTTACTGAATACATTAACCATTTTATAAATTCATAAAGCCTTAATCAGCTGGCCAGAAGGTCAGACAATTTCTGATTTTGTTTTGACAAGCAAGTAATTATATTGAGTATTAACTCTATAAAGAATCCTTATAAATGAGACATTCTACATATTTCTACGAATTTTACAGATGTCATTTCTGACAACCTTTTTAAGGAATGATAGATGATGCATCCTTAATACATTTTCAGACCATTTTTAGACATCTGGCTGAAAACATTTGCAATGATAAGTTACAATTTTTGAACAGGGTTTTTATATTTTCAAATACTTACTCATCGTTTTGTATTAATTTCATTAAAACATGATCCAAGATTTTCATAATGGTTGAATTTTACAGCACAGAGTCTTGCAATAAAGTATCAGTGATTTAACTCTTTTGTTTAGATAATGCCATGAAGATGCTTCCCAAACTGAAAGTGACCTGACATACAGGTAAAACTGGAACTTCTCTAAATGACCAATTTCAAGGTAGAAAGGAGCAGCAATATTTGTCTGCATCTTTGTCTGTCTGTCTTGTCAGTCACTATGGGGGGAATTCAATAAAGCCTACACGGATGGATTTTCCTTGTAGGCATACTGGCACAGAGCTAACATGGAAGTAAGACTCTGTGCAATCCAGTAAACAGAGCACAGGGGCGTGCATGAGCTTGTGGACATGGACGTGTCCATGGCATGCAATTCACCTCATAAGCAGGTATATTAAAAAATAAATAAATAAATAATGTTTTTAATACCCATATTACCTTTGCTCAGTGTGCAGCAGCATGCAAATGTGTTGTTATGAAAAAAAAAAAAATATATATATATATATATATATATATATATATATATATATTAGAAATGTTAAAAAGTAAAAACATAACATAAGTGAGAATAATGCATTACAGGGCCCTGCATGCAGTATGTACAATGGTAGATATTAGTGTTGCTAAGGAGGCATGCCCTGAAATAGAGAAGTATCTAGGTTATATGCAAGGAACTGCATGCAAATGAGCTGGGGTTACTGAATAGCAAAGATGGGCCACTGTGTCCACAGATAAAATCTGTGTAGCCCCAGAACCATGTTGGTGTCTGCAGAACAGCTAGCTGACATCTAAAGGGAGTGTGTCACAATATGTTTAAGTGGATTGGAGCTCAGCCACACCCATTTGCGTGGTGCACAGCTCAGCTATGCAAGGGAGTATGTCCATTGCTGCTAAGCTTTATTTATCTGCAGGGCACATGTTTTAGCTGGTTTAAGCTATGCTGAGCGTGCCCATGTATAGGGGTGTGTCCAGATTGCTCAGCAGTGTTTATACCAGCGCCACTGGTTTGCATGCTGCAGTGCTTAGCAGGGAAGGCATTTAAGAAAAAAAAAAGGAAATAGCCTGAAAAAGCCAAACATGTCTAAATTACTGATAAGCCCTGTTCCACTGATACTGGGCTATTCAAACCCCTCATTGATATACCTAGCAGATGGAATGCATCATAGTTAGCCAATCACACAGATTGCATCTGCAGCACAGCACTATAAAGTATGCATACACCCTACAATCTGATTTTTCCCACATATTCTGCACAAATGGAGTACAGACTTGGAAATATTAACTGACAAAATACTAGGGGCTGCTGCTGCTCTGCTACATCGGTGTGTGTTAGAGGCTAGTGGCAGTGCTAATGCTGCTACAGACTATAGGCCTAGACAGAAAAGGAGAAGAGTGTTCAGGCCCAGGGTAACCTTCCAGGAGCAACATGAGCTGGAGATTGTAGAGCACTACAGGGTGGACAGGGACATTTTTTTTTTAATTTTTATTTTATTTTACATTTGTTGACCGGGATAGTCTGACTGGATGTATGTCCATTTTCAGCTTAGGCTCGGGGAGAAAAGCTCCACATTAAGACAATTTATAAGACAGAAATCTTGACCATATACAATACAGATAACATCAGACACGTAAAACATTTCAAATACAGGAACATTTATATAGTACTGTTACAGTAACATGCCAACATACCCGACTAAATAAGTTAAACATTTTGAGTAAAAGGATTAATAAAACTTTTTTTTTTTTTTTTTTTTTTTGAGGGTAGCATTGTTTATAAAGTTTACCACACCTTAGGAGGTGAGCTACTACAGTAGGAATTACATACTACAAGAACTCACTGAGCTTTGCCACCCTCAACTCAGACCCAGAGCCAACAGAGTGGAACCCATCCCAGTGGAAACAAAGGTATGTGTAGCCCTTAAAACACTAGCTACAGGTACTTTTCAAAGACCAAATGGGGACATAATGGGGGTCTAACAGGCATCTGCATCCAGGGTGCTCCCTCAGTTCCTGACTGCCATGCAAGTACATGCCAGTGAGCACATTTATTTACCACGCATCCCTATGGAGAGGACCAGCAGTATGCCTCTCTTCCACCATGTGGCACACTACCCAGAGGTACTGGGTACCATATTTGGCAAAACAAGCAAGTTGGTCACAAGGACCCAAAACTGCACTGATAAACCAAAAAAAGGTACAAGCCAGATAGCCAATCCCAGATAACTGTTTATTCAGCAAATCCATGAACCAACACTGAAAAATCACACTGCAAACCAAAGAACATTAACGTAGTATAAAATATACTACCATTTTCATCATATCACTCCATCAGATGAATACCACAATCAAAATTGATTGTTTAAATAGAAGTTTAAAATGTTGACATCCAATGAAAATACAAAAACAATTAAAACCTTGTTAAAATTGTGATGTTTGAAATATTTTGTTAAATGCTAAAAATATACCATATATGTACATATTTAAAAGAACTGAGAATATTATTCTAAAAACTGAATGTTCACTGTTAGGACCTGATTTTCTAAATCAATAAAATCAATAAAATAATAAAGAATTGAATAATATGTAAATGAAAGTGTGTCAAATATATGCATTAAAAACAGCTCCATCTGTTGGTGAAAGTAAAAAGCATTCTTAGAACATGAATATACTTTTCCAATGTTTCCCTGAGTTCTGATATGGATAACAAAAGTGAAAGCCATAACTGTTCAGTACTAAATCCTTAAAACATATTATGAACAAATTTAATGTTGAAACATTTTTTAAAAACAATAAATAATATAAATAATATAGATGCAAAGTAATAGTTTAAGAATATAAATAATGTTGTGTATGAGTGATATGTGTATATTTTATAACTTAGCAGCTCTTAGTTTCAAAACGGGCTTTACAGATACCATGTCATTAAGGCCTGGGGGATGACTGGCATCTAAAACCAGCTGCCAGTACAATTCCCTGTATTCTAAATGGGTCACCCAAAGACCACCCCTAGGGTCTATGGGTACTACCTCAATAACAAAGAACTTAAAATTAGCTTTCTCACAGGTTAAAGTATGTCTAAATAAAGCATTATTGTCGTTCTTTTTCCTTATATCATAACCGTGTTCATAAATTCTTTGTTTTAACTGTCTCTCAGTTTTGCCTACATAAAATGAATCACATGAGGCACATAAGGCTAAATATACCACCCCTGAGGTGTTACAGTTTACAAACCCATTTGTATTAATGTATTTGTTTCTACTTTTTATATGAAGGGTCTCAAGGTTCAATATATTACAACAGTAACCACAACTACCACACTTATGTATCCCTTTCTTGTTGTTGTCGTATACATTATATAAATACTTATGTGCACCCCCTTCCAAAATATTTTTTAAATTATGTCCTTTTTTATAAATATACTGCAAAGGTCTCTCAAAAATAACTTCTAAATCTGAACTTCAGTACTTATTACTTTTTTAATTACGTTGGTTTCACCCATATAAGTCATAGTAAAAGCAGACAAAAATTTCTACTCTATGTTAACATGTCCTGAGTTTGCAATTTCTGTGTTTGTAGTGGGCAATCTTATGCCTAAAATGGGAGAAAATCTATTGCTCCTACCATCCTTTACTTGTGCATAAATTTCTGTTAACATTTCATTTGGATAACCTCTAGTTTTGAACATATCTATAATGATTTCACTTTCTTCTTCAAATTCCTTGTCCAAAGAGGTCATTCTACTTGCTCTAACTAGTTGACCTTTAAAGACCCCTCTCTTTTGGCGTGGTGGGTGGGCGCTATTAAAATGTAAATAAGAGTTGGAGAAGATTGATTTTCTGTGTATTCTGGACTTAAATCCATCTGTTGTTCTAACTAAATTAATGTCTAAATATACCAATTAATTGTCGTTAATTTGATGTGTGAACCTTAGAAAGTCAGTAGTTCCAGTAATATATTCAAGGAACTCTACAAATTTAGTTTCTGAGTCATCCCAGAATAAACAGATATCATCCAAGAAGCGCCCATATAGATTCCAACAATTGTAATATTCTGAGGAGAAAACATATTTTTTCTCCCAGTATAACATAACAATGTTGGCATAAGTGGGTGCACAATGTGCCCCCATTGCCACACCCTTTAACTGCTTAAAATATTCACCTTGAAAGAATATAAAATTGTTTTTTAACACAAGGTTCATTAATACAAGACATGTTCGAAATGTTTTAAAAGAAATAGTGTGAATGTCTGCTAGGAATTCTTCAAACCAAACCAGACCTATATTGTGAGGAATACAAGTGGATAAAACTATCACGTCAAGAGTAATGAAACTTTTTGTATTAATCAATGAACTGTCAATACATCTTAAAAAGTCCCAGGAGTCTTTTAAAATAGTCTTGTTTTCCAAAATAACTGATTTAAGTTTAGAATCTATGTATTTAGCCAAAGGTGCAGTCACTGAGCCTTCAGCCAAAACTATTGGTCTCAGTGGAGGATCAACTAAATCTTTATGCACTTTGGAATACCAAAAATTGAAGGGACTTTTTGTTTTTCGACAGTCAAAAAATTATATGTACTTAAATCAATCAATCCTTCAAAAAGTAAATCATTTAAACACACCTGTATTTTCCTGTAAGCTATGTGTATTTCATTTAATGACACCCTAGCATAAGTTTCTTCATCATTTAAAATATCCAACATTTTACCCTTGTATGTAATATAATCCATGAAAACAGCACCACCACCTTTATCCGGTTTCATTATTCTAATATTCCTGTTATCTCTACAGCCTTGTAAAATTTCCCTTTCTTCTATTGTAAGATTGGGGGTTACTCTACTGTGTTTTAAATGCTCCCTCAGTTCTTTTTCCACTACGGTTTCAAAGTTTTTTAACTGAGGATGTAAAGGTGGATTAAAAGTGCTTTTTCTGGTCAAAGGGTTTTTTACGTGTCTTTTTTCTTGGGCTGAAAAGAATATTTCCAAATATTTTTGTTGAATAAACAACTTAAGGTCAACTAGTAAATTAAAAATATTGGTCTTAACCTTTGGTATGAAAGTGAAACCTTTTGAGAATAAAGCAAAGTGTCCCTTGCTAATCTCAGTATTGGTGTAATTAAAAATATTAAATCCTTGATACCATTCGTTAAAATTTCATTAGTAGAATTTACTTCCAATAATCTTTTTTCATTGTTGTTATTGGGTCCCATACTTTCTGTCTGTGGGGACCATAGTGGTACCTGTAATTCACTGGTTCCTTTCACTTTAATTCTCTGAATGTCTCGGGGAAGGGTGGTCCAAAGGGTTTTCATGGTTGTCTTCGCCCGCCCATCTGTCCATATAATTGTCGTTGAAAGGCATATTCTGGGAATTGCTGTTTTCTTTGTATTCCCTAGGCCTTGGATAATGTATCTGTTTACTATATTCATTAACGTCTCTATCTATCTTTTTTAACTTTCTCTCTTGTGTCTTTTTACATCTTGACTCAATGTTAGCTAACATATTAATGTAAGAATAAATGATAAAGTACAAATGAAGCCCATATTGAGAAGTAAGCGCATATATAGACCATAATTTTAGTAGACACATATCCAACATTCCTATATATTTAAAGTGTAGTATTTATATAAGTAATGTATGTTTTTAGATGGTTTTATAACATTTTTAACATTGTATTAATTAATCATTTGAAAGGATATGATGTAAATGTATGAGAGTGATATGAGAACCAATGAAATTTGAAGGAGATGTGTATATATACTCTCTGTTTTAATGGCACTTTGTAGTTTGATAAAGCCAAGAAGGTGAAAGCGCTTACTGTGCTAGCAATTAAATAAAGGACTAATTCTTTAACTGGAGTTTTAGTTGTGTTGGAGTGAAAACGGAAGAGTTTGGAAACATCAGCTTTTGTCTTCTCCTGCATGTGGTTATTTTATTTTTTGTAACATATTAATGTATTTGTTTTTTTCTGTTTCAACCGAAAATAACAAATCATTCACTATTTTGTTGTTCACAGTTTCAACCTGATGAAAAACAACCTCCATTTTGAGCTCATTATTCCGTATAATGGCTCTCATAATGTCCATACCACATCTATCAAACGCTCTTAATAAATCTTTATGAAAATCAGATCCTTCTTTGACATTATTCGGGTATTTACATACCCGTAAACCTTTTGGAATTATATTTAAACTTAGACAATGTTTTAAATATGCATTGTCCATTTCACAGTTCTTGTATTTATGCAGTAGTATGTCCAATTTGTTTAACATCGCGGCATAAGAATCATTGTCGTCATGAGTAGTATTTTGTACTTTCGTAAAAAAGTCTATTTTGAAGTCTAAAATATTTTTAAAAAGTCTTTTTGTACCTGTTGGAAATGAATTGTTTAATTGTCCTTCTCCCTCAGCACTTCCGTTGTGCGTGGTAATGTTCATTGGTTCACCTGCATTCGCATCGGAACCTGCAAAAGTGAGTGCAGAAAACCCATCCAGACTACCATGTCGAACCTGGCCACTCTGTGCTGCCCTGTTATCCTTTCTAAAGTCTTTGTTACCAAAATTTGTTCCTTCCTTCGAAGCTGAACATTTTAAAAGTTCCTGGTTTCCAGGTAAACCGGATCCATTACCAAGCACCATTAACGATTGGCTGAGGGGAGTGAGAAGGTTGACCAACTGAGATACTTGTCCAATGAGCTTTCGCAGCTCACCCGTAGCGGTTTTCTCAAAGCTATTTGACTCGTTGGAAACACCGGAACCGGCCATTGAGTCCATGACCACAAAATAACCACAGAACAAGCAAGTTGGTCACAAGTGCCCGAAACTGGACTGATAAACCAAAAAAAGGTACAAGCCAGATAGCCAATCCCAGATGATTGTTTATTCTGCAAATCCACAAACCAACACTGATAAATCACACTGCAAACCAAAGAACATTAACATACTAAAAAATATACTAATGTTTTCATTGTATCACTTCATCAGATGAATACCACAATCAAAATTGACTGCTTAAATAAAAATTTAAAATGTTGATATCCAATGAAAATACAAAAACAATTAAAACCTTGTTAAAATTGTGACGTGCTTGAAATATTTTGTTAAATGCTAAAAATATACCATATATGTACGTATTTAAAAGAACTGAGAATATTATTCTAAAAACTGAATGTTCACTGTCAGGACCTGATTTTATAAATCAATAAAATCAATAAAATAATAAAGAATTGAATAATATGTAAATGAAAGTGTGTCAAATATATGCATTAAAAATAGCTCCATCTGTTGGTGAAAGTAAAAAGCATTCTTAGAACATGAATATACTTTTCCAATGTTTCCCTGACATAGTTATAAAATATACACATATCACTCATACACAACATTATTTATATTCTTAAACTATTACTTTGCATTTATATTATTTATATTATTTATTGTTTTTAAAAAATGTTTCAACATTAAATTTGTTCATAATATGTTTTAAGGACTTAGTACTGAACAGTTATGGCTTTCACTTTTGTTATCCATATCACAACTCAGGGAAACATTGGAAAAGTATATTCATGTTCTAAGAATGCTTTTTATTTTCACCAACAGATGGAGCTGTTTTTAATGCATATATTTGACACACTTTCATTTACATATTATTCAATTCTTTATTATTTTTTTGATTTTATTGGTTTATAAAATCAGGTCCTGACAGTGAACATTCAGTTTTTAGAATAATATTCTCAGCTCTTTTAAATACGTACATATATGGTATATTTTTAGCATTTAACAAAATATTTCAAACACGTCACAATTTTAACAAGGTTTTAATTGTTTTTGTATTTTCATTGGATGTCAACATTTTAAATGTCTATTTAAACAGTCAATTTTGATTGTGGTATTCATTTGAATACGATGAGCACGTTAGGATATTTTGTATTATGTTAATGTTCTTTGGTTTGCAGTGTGATTTATCAGTGTTGGTTTGTGGACTTGCGGAATAAACAATCATCTGGGATTGGTTATCTGGCTTGTACTTTTTTTGGTTTGCTATATTCTGCACTCATGTCCACATCAAAGCACTACCCAGTGAGGAGGGTAGAGCCTATGTTAACTGCAAGGGGTATCACTCCATCGACTGCCAGGTCATATCCAATGCCCAGGGCATTAACATGAGTGTGTATGGTGGCAGCCTTGGCAGTTATCATGACTCCCATATCTGGCACGCATCATAGCTATACCAAAGGTTTGCCAGGGGGGACATCCCCTATGGCCATCTACTGGGAAATGCTGGCTACACACTAAAGCCTTGAATGGTGACACCCATCAGAAATGCACACACACCTACTGAAGAATGCCATAATGAGGCACATGTGCAAACTAAGAACATCATAGAGCATGCGTTTGGGCTGCTCAAGGCACGGTTCCACTGCCTTGATATGTCTGTTGGGGCCCTGCAGTACTCTCCAGCCACATGTGTACAGATGTTCAAAGTTATGTGCCATGCTACACAATATGATCCTGCAGAAACAGCTGCATCAGGATTATCACAGGAAAGGGACACACAGGCCCCCACCAGTGCCAATGTCCCCACAGCCACACCCACATGGGGACTCGGAGGAGGAACCCCCTGAGCATGTCCATGTAGGCAGATGTAGATGTGTCCAGTATACCCTGGCCTTGGCAAAGAGGAAATGCATAGCACATGCACTGACAACCTAGGGTCCTAGGGACTGACATCTCTCTCCAACTCACATACATAGTAAAAAGGATGCCAGGCAGACCACATAACCTGTACCATTTATTGGTTGTGTACTGCATGCATCAGACAGAGTGAGCCCTGAAGCACTGTTATCTCAACTGCTGCATTCACAAGGTAGGTCAGTCTTCTTCACAACAAATGTATGGGATACTAGACTATGGTAGCATATGTATGGACCTGCTGCATGTATGCAAGGGAATATAGTGGGTTACTGGGCTACCTGCAGTGAAATGACAGCTATGTGGGACAACAGGGACTCTGTCCAATACTGGCTGCCCCATAATATGCAGTAGGCTACAAGACAGCAAAGCCTACTGCAGTATGCGAGGGAAATGCCAAAGAGCGGGATCACAGATGCATGATTGTCAATGCTAGAGTCCCCTACCCCAAACACAGACGTGTTTTCATACAACTGCAGTAACAGTATGTTTGTAAGGTTATAGCAGCAGACCACACAATCTCAGGGCTGTCCCAAACAACCTGGTGACATGTTCTATTTCGTCAATATGCATGGGATCAAAGTGTATGTCTGTCTACTGCTGACAGTGTCAGGAATTAAACTTCACTTTCTGGTGGCTGGTGTGGCTCAGTGGGCTAAGTACATTAGCATGATTGATGGTGTTCATGGTTTGAAGTTGGCTGCTACAATTTTGTTTGTGAGGTACTCCTATGGTAGGAGTCCTACAGACTGTAAATATGTCACTGCTGTTACTGCAAGAAATCTGGACAATGCCAGAGACAATGGAGGTATGGGGGGGGGCACAGCTATGGGCATTACACATACTCTGAGTACCCTAAAAGGTAGCTAGCATAACAGCAGGTTGTAACAAGGCAGAGTAGCGGCAGGATGTAAAGATCATCATGTAACGGTGTCAGTACCTACAACAAGTCATTGGGCACCATGTAGTAGTATATTACAAAAAAAAAAAAAAAAACTGTCTGAAGAACAGAGCAGACATATGGGGCAGAAAGCTGGACATCCTGCAAAACATATACAGTCAGAGATGTGAAGTCTGTAACCTGTGTGTAGTGTTACATCATGTACCCTAGTCACAGCATACCTACAACTAGATAGAGCAGGAAATATGGACAAAGCCATTAAGAGGAGTGGGACAAAGGCCCACATATAAGGAGAAGGATTAACTAGTGGCCACACAAATTTAGAAAGTGCAGAAAATAACAGGTTATCCAGTAGCTTAGGTTCCCTGCTGTGTATGGAGTCAGTAAAGCAACTGTCTCTCATCAGTTCCCAACGTCAGTCTATAATGATTTGCCACTTATGTACCAGAAAATCACAATGCTGTGTAAAACATACCAGACATATGATGCAAAACCCTTTACAATCCATTACAATCTGTACACACCCTAGGTATGACTTTTATTATGTGCAGCACACACCCAGGAAATTCCTTGGAATAATATCAGGGAGATGCTGGACTGTTGAATCAGGTGCAGCAGCCAGTTTGCTGTAGCAGACAAAATCACGGACTGGAGTACAGGTAGGTGTGGCCTGGAGTCACCTTCTATGTATTGATGATTACAGTGAGCATGCTCCTACACTTAGCTAATTTTAGCCCATGGCTGATGCCTCCATTGCTTAAAGAACCGATATGTGAATATATCTCTGTGCATACAAACAGGTATGTATATGTCTCTATCTCTATGTATCCCCCCTATATATATATATATATATATATATATATATATATATATATATATGTATATATATATATATATATATATATATATATATATATATATATATATATAGATATATATATATATATATATATAGATATATATAGATGTATATGTATCTATAAATTTATATAGATAGATATATAGAGGTAGCATATATATAGCCACATAAAGGTGTAGTGATGTAGTGCTGCAGCCACTTGTATACTAAATGTAACTGGTGGCACATGTAACTAGTACTGTCAGCTGTAGTGTGTAACAGTAGGTAGGTATGGGTTCTAATCCCACATCAGCCACCTTGTGTGTGTGTGTGTGTGTCTATGTATTTCATATACAGCCGTACAGACATGCATATCAGGCCTATGTCTGTGCAATGGGCAAGCATCTTAAGGCCCTGTGACTAGTGTTCTCCTTAACAGTGTCCTCCTTGTCAACTGCTGCTGATGTCATCCACCTTAACAGCACTGGCAGACACTCTCAGAACACATAAGCTCTGTGGAGCATGCAATAAGTGCATAGTACTATAGTGTATACTGTTGGATAGGTAGGGTTTTTAATCTCAAACAGGCAACTCTGTGAGAGAGAGAGAGAGAGAGAGAGAGAGAGAGTGTGTGTGTGTGTGTGTGTGTGTGTGTGTGTGTGTGTGTGTGTGTGTGTGTGTGTGTGTGTGTGTGTGTGTGTGTGTGTGTGTGTGTGTGTGTGTGTGTGTGTGTGTGTGTGTGTGTGTGTATTCGTGTGTGTGTAAATATACTCTCTTGGAGCAGTGTGTCTGTCTCACCTATCTGTATACAATGGTTATACATCTTCAGGCCCTGTCATCTCCCACCATTGGCCTCTTTTATAGGGCCTGCTAATGTCATCTACCCTAACAGCACTGGCAGACACTCTCATAACACATAAACTTCGTGGTGCATGTGATAAGTACATGGCACTATAATGTATACTACTAGATAGGTAGGGGTAAATGTATCCCCTTAAAGTAGGGTGCCTGTCTTGCTGTGTGTGTGCAATGGTTAGACATTTTAAGGCCCTGTGAGTAGCTGCTGGCCCTAAATAGCCCACAGCTACCTAGGCATAAATGCTATCTGCCACCACCTACATTTGTAGGTACAGAATACCCAGGTGACACATATCAAGGGTAGCATGCCCACCCACATTGCCCCTGACACACTGTTTTACACATATGCACCTAGGTAATCATGCACATATATAGCCACACCTTGCTGATGTCATATTTCTGCTTTTCTAGCATGCAATCCTGCACCACTGTATTACCACCAAGTCTCCACAGCATACGCATTCAGACCCCTACAACTGAAACATACAAAGTTCTGAGAGACACATGTCTGTCTGCAACACCATCATCAATCTAACGTCATGCAACAAAGGTACAAACACTTCGATGTGTACTCATGACACACGCCAGCATACAGCACCTGTCGTAATACAACCACACTACAAAATGTCATGTAATGTACTAAAGTCACCCTGTGCATTAGACACATATTTGCATGTCCCTGCAGCAATGGTATGGATGGCAGGGATGTGGCACAGGTATCATCACATGCACAGTGTGTGGTGTGTGTGGGGGACAAAAGCCTAGGCTGTGCCAAACAGCTGAAATCATGTGTGAAAGTCAGGAAGGGGTGCTGGTCAGCTGGACCATGGAGAGGTGTCATGTGTGTCTGTTGGTGACCTGCATGTGGCAGTGATGTATGAGTGTGTATGGGTATGTTGGACAGCTGTACACCATACATGGCAGATTGAACAGTTCACTGTCTCTGGCCATGAACATGGAAACTGGCAGTGCCAGGAGTGCCACTGGCACCACCATGCCCAGGGTCAGATGTGGTACTAGTCATTGATGGTGACTGGTGTCTGCTGGGCCTGTGTCCCTCACTGGACTGCACAGGACCACATGACCATGGCCTGCCACATTGTGGTTTTGACAGCACCCTCCCTTCTGTAGTGCTGAAGGTGCTGCCACTACAGGACTGTGAGTGTGCACGGCCACATGGACTCTCAGCGGATGTTGTTGCTGACCTACAGCCACGTGTCTGATGCCCTACTCCAACCACATGTTCTAGCACAGACGATGTGCAGTCAAGGACTGACAATGTCTCACCTCACTGTCTGTCCACTACATCACAGAAATTATGCATGATGTCACCAATGTGGTGGAGGGAGTCACGGATGTCATACAGTCATGCATCCATGATCCTGATCATCCATCCAGTGTTGCATTTGGAATGTGTCTGTGTGTCCATGATGGACCGAAACATGCTTCAAGTGACCCGTGATGTGACACATGTGAAAGGTGGTGAATGGGCAGCAGTCCTCCTTCGAGCACCCCAGTCAATCTGCCTGTGTGGGACCTTGCCAGCCCTCTGGCTATGGCTAGTGTTCATATTCACTGATGCCATAGTCACCACACTCTCCTGTTCGATGATGCCACTCTCTGACTGTCCAATATCTGTGCCCATAGGGGACTGTGTATGTGTGGGCATACTGACTATGTGTGGGGACAAAGGGGAAGGAAGTGGGATTTCAACTTATGGGACAGATTCAGCCCCCCAACAACCTCACCTGTGCCTCACTATGGCCACCATCATCATCAGAGTCCAATGAGACACTGACATCAGATTGTGAGGGGAACACACTCCAACCCCCAGGGTCACCTGTGAGGAGGAAGGCAAAATAAATACATTACTACCTGCACTATTATGTATGGTAATTCACACACATACACATACAGGTGAGAAGCCACAACTGCGTTACACATACCAGTGTTATTTTCAATCCCATGCACAGCACACAAGCAGACTACAATATACACAGACAAGACAGGCTCTTTGTAACATGCACTGCAGCTACATCTGGTCAATTTTAACAGTACTATACACTTGTGTGATAAGTAATATGTCCGTGAATGTGATAGACCTACACCAAAAAAGAGTGCACCTGTCTTGAACATACTATGCCGGTTCTAATGTCAATGCCTCAGGTATGTACCATTGCCATATCATGTGTGAACAGGCATCTGTGAGTGATTGTCTCCTGTATAGCAGACTGCATAGACCTCCAAAAAAATAATTGCATATGTGTTACAGCTCCTGCAAATGCATAACTGTGGTTACCCATTCAAAGCACGTCAGTTAAGCCCTCAGAAATTTAACATATAATTATTGTACTCTGGCTAACCGTAACAGTTGTACCTAGCAAAAAATGTCAACCGTTAACATTTGTAGGGTATATAGGATCCATACAACAAATGTAGCACACTTACCAGATACAGAACCATTGACTCTGACCACACCTGACATACCTATCAAAATGTGAGGGAGACTTATTGTCAGCAGTACCACATGTGGTGTTGTTACAGGGTAATATGTGCATATATCAACATGTACAGTAGCTAATGTAATACTGCCTACATTGCTGACATTTTGAGTATGTGTGCAGAACTGTGCATTAAAACCAAACCACCACCCCCAGTGCAGATACACCTGACACCCATGTATTGGTATGCAAGGGTTGCGACAATGGCTGATACAATATTACAGTGATGAACACAGGAAACTTACCTGGATGCTCCTCTGCTGTGGGTGCTGTGGCACCCACCTCCACGATATATGGGGTGATGGATGCTTGGGAGCTGGTGGTTGTTCCCAGGTTTGCCAAGAATTCCTCTGTGGCTGAGAGTGATTATTCAACTGCAGGCCATCCACTGGTGGCAGCACAGTCCCTGGCCACAGCGGCAGCCCTTTGCCATGCAGTGTTGACTATATCTGTGGCCTGGTGTCGTTCCTGCTCATAGGTTCTGTCCTGTAGCCCTACATTGTTGACTTCTGTGATGAGGTCAGCCCACAGTACTGCATGTTGGTCACAATTGTGGTGAGTCCTGGACAGCAGAATGACATGATGCAGTCTGAGGCCATCCAGGATGATATTATTTTCAACTTTTGAAAATGGTGGGTGCCTCCTTCTATACATCTATTCTGAAAGAAGACAACAGGAGGAACACATCACAGGACCAAATACGTTGATATCCGCTATGTACAGATGCTGCACATCCAAAGTGCCCTGCACTATCAACTGCTACCTCTCAAGCCATACCCTGCAGTCTATCGACACACTATGTATGTCTCTATCACCAACATAATAACAATACTGGTTATGTCCCTGTATGGTGTGACAGAGTGTGCTGTATGTGTCCACACCCATCAATGCCATCTACTGTGCTGTGTCCCCTGTGGGCAAAGTCCAATTACTATGTCATATGGCCACTGTCAGATGCATAGATGTGTGTTATTATATGTATGTGGGACAGTCCAGCAATATCACTGTGCCACAATGACAGACAGCAATGAAAACCTGCTGTAGTCTATCCTCCCTGCAGGCATCACACCTCTCCAGTACACAGATGTTTGCTGAATGTGTATGTGCACTTTATGTATGTGGTCTTTTTGGCAGTCAACTGTGGATGTCTGGCAGGCAGTTGACCAATAATTGATGGTTATTCTCGGAATATGGTGAATCTGGCTGTCACACACCAGGACCATCTGAAAACAGTTATGCTACAGTAATATCTTTCACTCTATTCATACCCTTACTTTGTATGACCAATACGTGCACTCTGTTGCTGAGGTTCAGCTTGTGTCCTTCCCATAATACTGGCTATGACCTGACTTCTTGCTGTATGCAGTTGACAGGTATGTCAGCCATAGCTATCAAGTAATGACATACAAATGTCGAATAAACTGTGACCTAGCAAGAGTACATCAGGGACAGTCATGGACACCTTTACAATGTCTGACTTATGCCTGTGTGACATTCATAGACTGAGAGGTACATCATGTGATATGACAGCTGTGTCCACCCTTACTTACTGTCAATATGTCTACCACATAATTCAGTAGAATTTGTACGGTAGCCGACCGTTGCAGGAGGGAGTGAGAGGGCCACAGCTACACTGTAATTCACAGCAGGCACAGTTGAGAGGCATGCCTGTAGCTGTTGGACAGCAAAGTATCAACTACATGTCATTTCCAGAGATGTACTAGAGGCCTGCTGTTGTATTCCCTATTCTCCATAACTGCATCCTCCCATCTGCATGCCATTATATGAGAACTTGAATTACATACCTGGCAGAGTCATGTAATCCCTTTGTGAAGAAATCCTGCAAAATAATGCTTGATAAATCTCAGTCTGCCATGGTATACCAAGTTACAGACCTGTTTCCCATAGGCAGTTGCTTGCCTTTTGTAGGTAATGCTGATTAACAGTCAGTTTCCTGTTCACCAATCCATGGCTCAGACTTGCTAATTGCATGCAGAACAGCTAGGTTGTACTTTCATTAGCCAATGACATGGCACAACAGTGCAATATTTAAGGCTTTCATATAGGCCTTAGCCCCTTTCTTCATCTGTGAGATGGACATTAGTGAGGTGTGAAGTCTACAGCATTGCATAGGGTAGGTACTAATACTGTCCACTATTGAGATTTATGAGGTATGTCTACACTTTTCCATGCTATGGTTGTCCATTGTTAAATGACTTTATGATCATCTGGCAGTTCAGTGTTAAACATTGTGGGTTGAGGTCAGTAAGGGGGAAGAGACATGTGGGTGTCAGGCATCATACCCATCAGAATATGCATGCTGCTGCAGTAGTTGCTGGTCTATCAGCTCTGTGTGTTTGTAGGGACAGACTGTGACACATGTCCCAGTTGCTTGACCTTTGCCCCTACCCCTTTATGTATATGTGACATGTGGATCCCTTTTTCTAGGGGGTTGTGAGGTATGGTAGGTCTGTATCAGGTAGCATGACATACAGCTGCATATGTTGCAGCCTGCAGCTGCTGCTGTTTGCCTAGGACTCATAGTGAGGAGTGTGAACACACTGGAGAAGAGCAAGCTGTATGTGTCACTGAGGGAGCAGTGTCAGCTCTGTCTTCACAGCAGAGTCAGGGTGAGGGTACCCATAACAGTCCAGTCGAGGCGTGTGCTTAAGGTACACCTGTTATGTAACAGTGCAATCAGAGAGTAGTAGGCGACATATAGGTAGGCTATATGAATATGTGCAGTGTGTCCATACCAACAGTCCTTTGACTTGCTAACATGTGTAGCAGTTAATTCAGTAGCAGCAACCTGCTTAGGTTAAAATTGCATGATTCAATCATAATTTGCTGTATTGACAAGAATGTAATTGAAGTGCAACACACTGGATTCGGACCCAGGACTATGGGTATCAAAAGATACTGCATGCATGGCATTTAACAGACTGAGCTACTGAGTCACAGCTGCAGTAGGTGTATTTCTAGATATATGTCCATGCATAGAGTCTGTGACACAAGAATTACATCATCAGGTGTTTTTTGATGGGTATGAGGTGTGACACTCAGATGTCTGTCATGATTTTCTAACCTCAATCTTTAATGACATGGCAGTACTGTAGCAGACAGATATGTTTTTGTGAAACTGTACCAAAGTTAGAGGGCACAACTGTGGAGATTATGCAACAGTCTGTACAGTTGATAGCTATACCTGCTATCCCAGGCCTCACGTGCATCCTTTAATATTTATTTGGCTGTGTACTGGTGTAGTGTCTGCATCACAGTCCCAAGTACACTGCCGATTTCCCCATTATATGTATTTGCAGTGTGCCACTGGCAATCATGATATGTTTATGGAAACACCTATTTTACTTCAGAGCTGAGTGGCCAAGACTTGGCAGCAGATGATGATTTTGCAGATGTGCCTAACAGGGTCAGAAACACATAAGGTGAATACGGCACTTTTAACAGTTTTAAAAGGGTTTGCATGGTGCACGGCACTGCTTAACTCCACTTAAACCCCTGCTAATTAAAAAAAAATGAAAAGAAAATAGGGGTGATATGAAAGTCATGAAACTGGGGCAAGCAGGGGGAAAACATACTGAAAGGCAGGTAGGGATGTGCAGGAAGGGTGTAGGAAAGGACCATAGCCCTCCATTTCTTCTACAGCAACAGCTGGGGAAGTTGCAGTGAATTTGGAATTTGTAACCCCACACCCCAGAGACAGGGGTGAGGGCAACCTAACTGTGTTGATTAATTCATTTAATAATTGATTATGTCCAGTGGATGTGGGTGCAAAATAGAGAGCTATGTAGGATGCAATATGTTTTGTGGGAGAGGCACTCTTTTTTTTATTAAGGTGAGAGTGGAATGTTGGGGAAAGGATATAGTACATGTGGGGAGATAAGTTGGGTAGGAGAGGTTGCATTTGCAGACAGACAAGACAAACAAGATAGCATATAGGAGAGGTGTGTGACACATGAGGGGGGTAAACACCTCAAATGGGAAAAGCATTGTGGAATCAGATAGCCAGGTGCCCCCAGATGGCAGCAGTGAGACTAAGCTCTCCACCCATGGGCAGTCAACACTGTTCCTTCACTGCCCCGAAGGTGGCTGTGTTGGAGGCTCAGAGCTGGGGCCACCTTGCCCCTCCAGGTTGGCGATTCTGCCCTCAATCTTGTGCAGGCAATTCTTGTAGCCACAATACATGATCCTGCCCACCATCACCGGTAGCTGTTCCTGGGTGACAACCCCCCCCCCACTCCTGCTTCCAGGTGGGGATGGGCCCCATCCCCTGAGGCAGTTCCACCCATAGGTGGTGCAGGGCCAGTGGAGGGGACACTACCGGCTTGGGTCCCAGATATGCTAGGACCCGGTGACATGGCCAGCTAAGGTAGGGAAGGCAGATCACCAGGAACTGGTCTACCCAGTCGAGCTATGGCACTGAGGTATTTCAAAGGGTATAGGTTAGTAATGAACATAACATTTAGTTAGTTATAACAGCATGCCAGAACATTGCAAATAACCCAATAACATAACACTGGATAGTATATGGAACACAACAATAAGTGAGATAACAGTCAGTATAAACAAGGTATGATAGTATGCAACCACTGTAATACATAACAATAATAAAACACAAGGCTCAACAGAATGTTTTGGAAAGATCATATGTTAATAGTAAACCACAACCAACATATAACAGTATTAAATTATGATGCAGATGAGGGGGAGAGAGAAATACAGTCCTTTAATACCAGTATAGACTATATTGTTTGCAACATTACCCTTATATACTGTACAGGTCTACACTTCCTTTATGTATACGTGTGCCCTCTAGCTTCTGTAGCACTACATACCTCTCAAGCTATCCACATGGGACAGTATGGGCCAAGCTGTAACACCTACAGGTACACAACTAGAGAGGATTATTACATGTCAGGGGGACAGATATGACTACCAATTTGTACTGTGGACTGATGTAGTGTGACTGTGGTATTCATATAAATCATGTCCATGATAGATCTGTGACATAGGGATTAGGCAACAGTGTTCACAGTCCGTGACAGCATGATTCTTCAGAGACATGTATCATGCACAGTACAGAGAGTTTATGACTATCATGCCATCCTTGGCAGGCAAGGGGTTAGACTATCAGCAGGCATTCAGAGACACACCAGGCATACAACCATACCAAGAGTACACATTTTATTTATTGTATTCACTTTTATCAGTATTGTACTTGTTGCCTTTATAAGTCTTTTCACATTGCTGAGCAATGCTGTTGAAACTTTGTTACATCTGAACACACAGAGTACTAACACATTCTAAGGGCTAGTGTAGCCATTTATTTACCTGTAATTCCTGTGGGGAGAACATCTGTTACCAATACATAAGTGATTCAATAACATTTACTAGTACTTGTCACTGGATTCGAACCCTGGTCTGTGTGTGACAAAATGTACGTCAGATCTAGCATTTATCAATCTGAGCTACTGCTGCATATTGATTGACTGATATTTGCCTAGAGCTCACCTGCCAACAAAATATGACCTGGTAATAGAAGTAGATTGTTATACAAGACTGCACTAACAGTTGAACACACATGCATGAGATTCATGCATGAGAGAGATTTTAGGTGAACTGTATATTAATAGAATTAATACATAGAATGCAGGTGCATACCGCATACCCCTAGTGGGTAGAAATATCTGTGGTATGTAGAAACCATATTGGAGTGCTGGGTTGGCTATCTGACCCATATACAGTTGCAGATGGTATATTTGCAGTCTACAGCTATTAAAGTTTCCTACTTGTCTGCAGCAGCATATCTCAGAGCAGCAATGCATATAGCTAAAATGCAATGGTTAACACAAGATAATCCTGACATACACAATATACCTTGGGAGTTTTTATTATTGTTTCATATCTTAGTGCAGAACAAATATCATAATGCATTATATCTTTCAGTACAGCTCCACATCTACAGTTTAGCAGAACACTCTTTATTAGCTAACCTTCAGTCACTTAGTGGTATTCTTTGTGTTTTTAGTTCACAGCAAGTGTACTACTCGATTTCATGAAGAACAGCCCAAAATACACACATACTGAAAAACACAGCTTTATTAGGGGTGACTTCATGCAGTGAGTAGTATATTTTTCCAGTTTTTATTGCAGACCAGTTCATATAATGCAGGTGTTGCAATACAGCTGTAATTCCACAATTAATGCAGTAGAAACTTTATTTCCTTAACATTCTCAGGTTTCATGCTTTCATCTTTATTGAATTATACCTGGCGTTACGCACTTATTACAGTCCAGCTCTATATCCACATTCATTGCAGTATGTCAAAACTGTATATACCTGATGGCAGTTAATACATTACTCCTTCTTGCTTATATGACTATAGATTGCAAGATACATATGTACTCACCACACTCATGGCACAACCTGGCCAAGCACCCTACAAGGGCCTCTATCTTGCAAGCTCTCTGCTCTGCAGCTGTAGAGAAAGAAGCACATCATTATGCGTACCTGTCTATCACACATTCTGATTAGGTATTGGTAAAACAATGCAAACAGTACTTACAAACTTGGGTGGCATTCCCATCTCTAGCGTCCTGGACAAAGGTGTCCAGATGTCCTCTCTTCTCTCACTTCAGAGCATCAAAATGATGATGGACCTGTTCACCTGTGTGGGGGATAATTGTAGCACTGGTGAGATCATGTGCCAGCTGGTCCCAGGCTTCCATCTTGTACTCCAATCCCTGGTACTGGCCCTGCAGCAGCTGGATGTCATGGTATTTTACAAGGTGTCCAGCCATGACCCTGGGATTTAGAATAACCCACCATTATGCCTTGAAGCACAGACCCTTTCTAACAACTCCCATAGCTCCTGCCAGGTTAAAACTCCAACTGGTTCTGGTGTATTCCCACCTGTTGCACTTAAATAAGGCATTGGTCATTTTTTATAAATGTGGTGCTTTGCTTAGCACTGTGCAAACCTGCTGAGCTCAACTGAGCAGTGCTTAAGCTGGCAATGCTGATCAATGCTTAGTGGTGTGCAAACCAGTTTGATTGAGTTGAGCACTGCTTAAACTGACATTGCTTAACAGTGCACAAACCAGCTAAGCACTGCTAAAACATTCCTTGTTTAAACAGTGCGTGACAAAGCTTAGCTGTACTTAGTGGAGTTTAGCTGAGCATAGCACAGCAGGATTTAAAAATACATCTCATAAATGTGTATTTGCCACATAAATGCTTAATAACATGTCTGTGCATACATACAATATGCAATCAAGGGTTTAAACATACTTCTCATAGTGTGTATTTGCAACATAAATGATTAATAACCTATCCGTGTATTCATACAAAATTCAATCAAGGTTTAATAGTACTTCTCATAAATGTGTATTTGCAAAAATAATTTTAATAACCTGTCTGTGTAATCATACAAAATGACATTGGGATTTAACATTATTCTCATAATGTGTATTTACAAAATAACTGGTCTCTGTACTCGAATCCTGCACCTACAGCTATCAGTCTAACCATTTAGCTACATGGTTGTGTAAACTGCTGCTATACTTTTACATATATTTCCACTATGTTTAATCATCGCTGAGCACCATGACCCAGAGCACAAACCTGCTCAGCTATGCTTAAACTTGACCTTTGCTTTCATAATTTAATGTATCCAGTTTCTATTTTAGATGTCTGGCATGTGTCCATTGCTGCACACCATGCCTCACAAACAAAAAATAAATAAATAACCCTTTTATTACATATGCATACATTGATATCTGGCACTTTGACAGTGCAGGGGGGGTGTTACTCATCTCCGGACAAAGTAACACAGTCCCTACACTGATTTAATAACTGTGTTGCACTGCTCTCCCTCAGTAACGTGCCTTCATTAATATACATGGAACGCTACCAAGGGGGTACTGTATACACAGCCACAGTATCTTCAATGTAGGCTTTACAATATGTCTACAGGGATTTTATTAAATCCCCAGGTATGTTATATATATATTTTTTAATTACAGCTAACTTTGCCATCGTCATTGTTCTAGCTAAAGGTCTGTCCCGAAGCGCTACCATTTGTTGTATACCTCCTTATCAGTTCCAGCTATTTCTTTTATGGACAAAAAAAAAATATTGTAGTTACCTTCATTTAGACAAACACTGATTGTTTTGGGGTTTTAATTTATGTGCAATTCATCTTTCACAATACTCTGATAACATTAATAGGTTTCCTGTTGATCTATCCAGAAAAGTTTTGTAGAACATAAAAGGTAAGAGGAAAGTTTGCCAAAGCTGCTTTCACCAGTGGAGTTTTCATCTTTCTCAACTGTTGCACAATCTCAGAGTTAGTTAATATATATATATATATATATATATATATATATATATATATATATATATATATATATATATCTTCTTCTTCATTCGGCTTTTCCCAGTTAGGGGTCGCCACATCAGATCACCTGTCCGCTCATGATTGGCAGTGGAGTTTTACGGTGTCGAGTTGCCAGCCCGGCACCCAACCTTACACAGAAGGCACACACATGCACTCACACCTAGGGCCAATTTAGAGTGTCCAATCCACCTACAGCATGTCTTTGGGATGTGGGAGGAAACCAGAGCACCTGGAGGAAACCCACGTGACCACAGGGAGGACATGCAGACTCCGCACAGAAGGCACCCCAGCCAAGGGTCGAACCAGGGAACCTCTTGCTGTGAGGTGAGAACGCTAACTGCTGCACCACTGTGGCCGCCCATATATATATATATATATATAATATATATATATATATATATATATATATATATATATATGTGTGTGTGTGTGTGTGTGTGTGTGTGTGTGTGTGTGTGTGTGTGTGTATACATATATAAATATATATATATATATATATATATATATATATATATATATATATTTATATATACACACTCAGGATGGGTGGTGTCCCTGTATGTGGTGGGAGCTTACACCCACTACAAAAAAAAATAAAAAATCCTTGGATGGTCTGAAAGTAGTTTTGACAATTTTATTTTGTATTTTTTATGTCTGCCAAAACTGATTCTGATGATGGATTAATAATGTATCCCATACCTGCACAATCTCTCTCTCTCTCTCTCTCTCTAGTATATTGTTTTTACTCTCAGAACATGTCAACATCAATGTCTTTGTCCATAAGTTTACGACTTTGGCATTTACCTCATGCTTGTGCATTTTGCTAATTTCTTTCTGAAAAATTCATTACTGTGAAACCAGAATGACACGTATCATATCATACTTTATCTATGTGTGTTTGTGTATATATGTGTGTATGTATGTGTATAATGTGTATATATATGAATATCTGTATCTATCTACTTAAAATTTAAAAGGAGTGTATGCATCTTTGCAACAGTGTTAGCTATGAATAAAGTGAACTAAGAAAACAACCACCAACTGAGTAAGAACCAACATCAATAGTTAATTAAGCTACTACTGGTGGTTCCTACTGTCATTTGGTGTTTATTTTTAGTTTGCTAGTTTGTTGTGCCTGTCCTGAAGTTATGTGTTTTGATTTTTATGTATGAAGTGAGACTGATGCCTTCATTCTTTGCATGTCAGAACTTTTATTCTTTACATTCTTCCTAATTACTCTAATGTCAGTCACAAAATCTCAGCAGATCATTTAAGGTATATTCATTTTCTGATTCAGTTTTTTTGTTTGGGAGCAGAGACACACATTTCAATATTCATACCTCATTGACCTCTGCGACATAGAAGGAAGAATCCCCACTCATGACTCTGGTGAACAGAGTTCGATTAGTGGCTCAGGCACTGGAGGTGCTGATGATGGAAGGGCAAGGATCAAAGGGTCTGTGTCTTATCACTGCTCCCTCTGGGGATGGGTTGGGATTTTGTGCCAGGGCTAATGTTGCACTGTACTGCCAGGGTTCAAGAGAGTACAGTGAGCTTTTGCCAGGCCAAAATGAAGCTAGGCTACAGAGAATGAGAATCATAATGTGCTATTACATGTTCCTTGAGCATGGGGTCCCAGATGGGCTTATCAACTCAGAGGCAAGACATTTGGTCTGAAAAGCTGGAAGCCCAAGAATGAGCCTTAAAGTGGCACAGAGGGATATGACATAGAATTCCACTGGACCACAGTATGATACTCTCTCTTTGGTCAACAGGCAAAGGGGAATAATGGGGCCTGTTAGGTCACCAAGGAAGTAGAGCTAAGTAAAAAAAATATTTAAAATAAGAATTGACTTACATTGATGGCCAAGTTCAGCTGAAGGCTATCTTCATTTGTAACTATTAGTAACAACAGAAGATTAAAGTCTCCAGTGATGCACACAAAACAAATACATTTATCTTGTTACTAATGCAAATCGTATGCAACCAACAGAAATAAACAAACAAGAAACAATGTAATAAAAGCCACATTGTCTAAGCACACAATGAATAGGTACAAACAGTGAAGGATAACAAATAAGGAGAAAGAGTCAGACTGGGATAGTAGCAAAAGAGATTAAAAAAAAAGTTATTTAGAGACAGCATTGTGACATATGCATATGCAGACAGGAAGAACATTTTTTTTGTCAGAGCATTATCTCATGCAGTTTGTGTGCTGCCTGAGATGTGGTACACATATTCCTGTCAGATCTCACAAATTAGCCACAATCAGTGCATAGTGATTATTGGAAGGACATTCCTGTGCTAATTGTAGCAGGTGAATTTGAAGAGGAGTGACATACCTGCATTGAGTGTAATAGATAAATGAGGTCGAGAGTGACATACTACACTAACTGTAGCAGGTGAATGTGGCAGAGGGTGACATACATGCACTGACTACAGCAGGTGAATGTGGTAGAGTAATATACATAGACTGGCAGTTGCAGGTGAATACAGCAGAGATTGATATACCTGAACTTACTACAGCAGGTGAATGTGGTGAGGAATGACATACCTGAACTGATGACAGCAGGTGGATGAGTTGGGGAATGGCAAACATCCACTGACTATGGCAGGTGACAGTGGTAGAGAGTGACATACTTGCACTGATTACAGCAGGTGAATGGGTTAGAGAATGACATACCTGCACTGATTACAGCAGGTGAATGTGGTAGAGTGAAATCCTGAGCATATCTAAACAATCCTGCCTTGGTTTGTGATTTACTGTGGAGTTGACTGGTAAAAGAAGTTTTATTTGAATTTATATTGTATTTGTTATCACTGTTTTTATCTGTTTGTAGGTAGGAAGGGATAGCTTGTTAACAAGATTTACTTTGATTCATATTTTGTTGTTTTACCTTTAATCTCACTGTTGGTTGTTAGAAAGAGATAAGTTTTAGACAGGCAAGGTCTAGTCATCCCAAGGGGCTTAGAAAGCTATAAATTCACTCAGAATGCAGAGAGGAACATAGTGAGCATATCTAAACAATCCTACCTTGGTTTGTGATTTACTGATCTTTACTATTAAGAAGAAGTGCAACTGTGATCAATAGTGAGCAGAAGCTACTACAACGTAAAGGAATTACAAATTTTGTCTGCCTTGCAGAACAGGTTAGAATGATTTTACTCTACTTAATATATTATTTAGTTGTATATTGCTGGTGTGATTTTTTTTCATAGAAGTTGATTTAAAATCTCTTTGAATTCTGTGTTTCTGATTTTGATTATTCTTTTCTTTTACAATATTTTATTCGTTTGAAGCTGAATATGAGTTCCTTAAATGAGTATGCAATTAACGACTTGCTAATGCACAAATATCTTGTACAATGTAATAAATGCTATACATATTTAAAGGTAACAGCTGATAACACTGGTGATCTGTGTTCCTCATGTCAAAAGTTGGATGATTTGCTTACCATTGTTACAAGTAAATCTAGACTTAATGATGATGATTGCACTTGTGTAATTGGCATGGCTTGGAGAACTGTTGTTTCATATATTAATGACTGGACTGATGAAATAAATAATGTTAGGCATAGAACAAATAGAACAGATTTAGGAAATGATGCATCTATTGTCTGTAAAGATCATTCAACCCCTATGAAACATGACGATACCCCTGACAACTTAGTATTCAGCAATCTGAGGATCCAGTTTGTTTAGAAGGAAACAAAAAAGAAAGGAAGCAGTTCACAACAAATAACAATGAAGAAAAAGAAACTGATTAATGACTGTAAAGGAAAGAGAATACATAGTAACAATGACACCACTTTGTTATATAACACACAGGTTACAGGGAATGATGATATTTTTCTATCAGAAAACCTTCAGTCTACAGAAAAAGGCATCATTGTTCCAACAGAGAAGGTAGAAAAAAGAGGCAAGGGACAGGTGAAAAGGAAGAAATCAAAACTGAACGTGGAAGGATTGAAGAACATTAATGTAAGAAAAAAGAAGAGAAAGACAGATGTTGACTACATGGCTCAAGCTGTGGATTTACAATACCAACTAGATGAGAATTTAATACACAATGAAAACAGTGGAATTAATAATAATGGTGATTAAGATTTATTCTACGTAACAATTGATAGAACAGACATTACTGTATTAGAAGCTGAAGATTCTTCAGAGCTGGCCAGCAAAGATATTCTTGTAATTGGAGATTCAGTTATTAGAGGAACTGATGCTTATATTTGTAGAGAAGATAATGAACATCAAACAGTGTTATGCTTTCCAGGACCAAAAATAGAAGATATGAGACAAGCCTTGGAATGCCTTAATGTAAGGAAATATGGATCTGTTTTTATGCATGTTGGTACAAATGCTCTCATCCACAAGGACTCTCTTACTTGTTAGTAGGCAACTGACAGCCCTCTTAGATAGTGTAGCTTGTACTGGTGTTAGGACGTATTTTTCACAAATCCCCTGTAGAATGGATAGTCATGTCATTGTAAATGAAAATATTTTTTGGGTAAATACCTACATGGAAAAAAATGTCCTGTTTTAAAAAAAATAGAAATGTGTACAGCATCTAAGCCTAGTTTTGGGCACACATGTGTTTAGAAAGGATGGCGTGCATTTGTCAAGATCAGGGAAGATCATTTTTGCAGCAGATATTTTGCAATATTTGATAAACACTAAGCAGGATTTTTACCAGGTCAAAAAGTTAACAATTCGCAGATAGCAACATTTGATGCATCTCTGATTGTTGTTAATGCTAGGAGCAATAATAATACAGTTTTTTTTTATTGGAAAATGTGTTAGTCCGACAATAATGATGTTGTTATTGTTTGTGAAACATGGTTAAAGAACAATGACTGGAAACCAATTCTGTCAGGGTATAAATGTTTTTACTGCAACTGACATTCTAACAAAAAATCAGGTGGAGGTGTTATGAGAGGGATTAAAGATAGCTATAAGACCTGTGATTATTACATGTTCATTGATAACACCAATACTACAGATTGTGTAACTGTGACAGTAAAGACAACCCTGAAACATGTAACAATTGTTGGAGTGTATAGACCACCAAAGTCAAGTGCAGATGACCTAGAGGAATTCATACATTTCTTGCATAAAACACAGGAGGGAAGAATAATATTAGCTGGGGACTTAAATTTACCAGAAACAGACTGGAATAATATTGATTCAACAATTAGTAAGGAAATTATTCACAATGTATTTTCAGGAACAACAATTGCTTCAGATTGTAAAAAAAACTACCAGGGGATGGAGCATACCAGACATTGTTTGCGTTCCTAAAGAAATTACTGTTACTTCAGGTCACATTTTACCACCACTGATGTGCATTGATCATGGGGTTATAAAGGTTAATTTGCTGCTAGATAATTCTGCCAAACTGAAGTCTAAACCAATGTACAGAAGGTTAATTACAGATTATATGGAAGCAAAACGGTCACTATGTAAAACTAAGTGGGGTGAGGTGTTCAGTGGAAAAACTGCAGATGGAATGTGAAAAGTTTTGAAAGAGAAATTGAGTGCAAAAAATAAAAAAAAAATGTTTAACATCAGGATCTAGGCATACAACATCGGGGGGGATATATTTCCATAAGAACAAGATATCTGATTAAGGCGAGAGACAAAAATATAAGAAATGGAAGAGAGGTCAAACTACAACTTTGAAAACTGAAACAAACAAGCTGGACAAACAGATTAAGCATAGTGTGAGACAAGATCAAGAAAATTTTGATGAAAATGTATATAAAGATATTGAGCATAATAGGAAACCTGTTTATAGATAAATAAGATGTGGAAAGAGTAAAGACACACAAATTGATAAACTGTGTACAGATTCTAACATTTATTCTCAGACACAACAAAATAAGAAGTATACTAATTGGTTCTCTGACAGAGTAGCTGATGCATAGAACAGACTACTAAATTAAATTAAAGCAAGCACTAGTTTATATATTTTTAAGAACAGCCTGGACACTTATTATGGGAACAAGTGTTTTGGTATATTGGTAAGCTAGAAGGGCATTAATGCCCATTTTTCAAATATTTGTATGTATGCATATATGTATACCTGTACTGACTGTAGCTGGTGAAAGTGGTAGAGAGTGACATACCTGCCTGACTGTAGCAGGTTAGTGTGGTAAAGAGTGATGTCTGTGTAATTACTCTAGCAGGTGACTATGGTGAGGAGTGTCTTACCTGCACTGACTGCAGCTCAGAAGTCTGTGGTGAGGAATGATATATCTACCCTGACTTATGGGTAGCAAATGAATGTGGTATGCTAAGGACTGATATATGTGCAAATGTGCAGAGCAGGTATTGTGGCAAAAAAGGACACACCTGGAGTGACTCATGAGCAAGCAGGTCACAGTGGTGGGGAACTCCATACTTGCACCCACACATACAGGCGATGAAGAATATAATACCTCCATTAATTAAGATGCAAGATGAATGTGTTGGGGAATGACATACCTGAACTGATTCATGTGACAAACGAATGTTGCAAGGAATCTTGTCTTACCTGTATCTTGTGTAACAGGTGAATGTAGCAATGAATGGCATATCTGCACTGATTGATGTTAGCATGTGACTATAGTGAGGAATGACATACCATCAGCAATCACGTAGTAGGTGAGCATAACACGTTCATATGTTGCTCCTCATAGGATCTGTATGAATATGAAAAAGTGGGTACCACATTTTACTATTACCTCTTTGTTTACTGTCCTAGAAGTTTTTATATTATTGGGTAAAGCAGGATGTATAAACATCATTGACAGGCATGATAGCAGAGCTCCAAGTCTGGAAGAGTATGTGACCATCCAACCTACAGAACTTGATGCACAGTTTCATTAGAAGCTATCTGGCCACTTTCTCCTGCATTTTGCCTCCTGTGATGAGAAAGAATTTGTTTCATGCCATGTGCAGTTCCGAGGCATTGAACACCATGTGCATAGGTAGAATAATCTGGAATATCTGAATTCTTCAGAGACTGACTAAATAAAAAAGGACAGTTCAAATCACAGGGCATACTAGCAGTTAACACACCTAGTATTAATTTAACAGACGTGGATAAATCTAAATTGTTGAATAAAAAATAAAAGTAGAATAACAGTGTTCTTCAAAAGTGATCCCATTCTGATACCTCCATGGTGTCAGTACACTCATTCAAGACTGAGATAAAGGAAAAAGGGGACATAAGCAGTGTACTCATAATATGCTCTTTTTGAATAACATAATGTTTTTTTTTAATGTGTGTGTATATTTGTATATATATATATATATATATATATATATATATATATATATATATATATATATATATACATATACATATACACAAGTGGATGAAAAAAGTGATCTAATCACATTTGATCTAATGATAGTCTTCAATACATTTTACCAGTTATAAGTCTGAACACATAATTTTTTACTCAATGATGTGAGTTTACTTGCAGTTTGCCTTATCACAGTGTGCTGGATTTTGCAAGCTGGTGGTACACTTTCACCAATTTATTCATTAATGTCATGTACACATCATGCAGAAGCTAATGCAATCTTCCATGTTAGTGATACAAGCAGCATTACTAATCAAATATACTGGAGCCAAAGCACATAGCATGCTGAGGAGTCTCACCTTCAGTGTGAGAGGTTCATAGCTATGTTGTCATAAGTGAGTGCACAAACACTACACACAGTGTGTATGACAAACCAGAAAGTCAGAAGCTAATTCACATGCACTCCACAACATGAGAAAGGAAAAATCAGGAATACACCAGCAAGGGAAAGAATACCATCAAACATTGTACAGTACATTGAGTGAACTCACAGACATGTTGAATATCACTAACATTGTCATTCTCATTAACAAACACTTATTAAATGTGTGACACCCCTGCCATGTTGAATATCACTAACATTGTCATTCTCATTAACAAACACTCATTAAATGTGTGACACCCCTGCATGGGCCCAGTAATCAAGGAGTCTCAATCCTCACCAATGGCAACAGTGAGAGATGTACACAATGGGAGGATGACAAGTGCACAGACAGAAAAGTACAATTTCCCTTAAGAGCACACAGAGATCACAGTCAGTCTGGGGCTGGTTTCTCCCTCTTTCTCCAGATCACCAATAAGACTCCCCACTTTCACAGCTATAGAGTTGAGTCTTTAGCCAAGGTTCTAACCCAAGTCCTCCCAACACTCTCTCTGTCCAACCAGTGCTTCGTGTCCCTACCTAAATAGTTCAAACACACACACACCTTTTGAGATTTGATTTATGCACAAACACACATCTGTGAAAGGCTGGCACAGATTTTCTAGCTATGCCCCCTTCTGCCCAGACCATAAAGTAGTTATCACTGCCATCAGAACCCCTTATCAGCTACTTTAAGGCCCTTCCCAAAGGGTGATCAATCCTACTGTGTAATGCTACTATTATCCAAACGGTAAGTGTGACCAAGAGCAAGGCTATTTAGGAGTGGCCTGTAAAAGTGTCACCAAATACATATGCAAGTACTTTAAGAGCTTAAATATGTCTCACAAATATCAACCTCAAAGATAGGCTTAAATGTATTTAATAATAAATAATAATAGAACAAGACAATACTCAACACAGTAACTACAGTTCAGAATCAGATGAAATATTTTAAAACAACATTGCAGGACAGTGTCCAATAAATACAGAAAACATCTAAACTAATCTTTACTATATTCTTATTTATATGTAAAAGATACTATGCTCTAAATAACTTATGTACACAGCAAGGCAAATGCAAACGAGTGGATGTTCTTGCTAGGTCCAAGACAAAGTACGAAATGCACAGTCTCTCTCCCTCTCTCTCAGAGAGTTCTTAAATTACTGTCAAACATTACTGCTGGGTTAGTTTGGATGGCATCACTCTTTGTCACCTGCCTTCAGTTCCCTGGCTAACAGATACTGACATAATTTTAACATATCTGTGTGAGAAGTACTGTCAGAAGTGCAGCTACTATGAAGTCATAAACCAATAAAACACTTTATATTTTAAACACAGTAAATACTTTTCTCCAAGAGAATAGAAAAAACTTCTAGCTCTAGACATCCTGTCTTCTTGCTGCAATGAAACTAACTTTTATAAGACATAATAAAGCACTTAATTTCAACTTATTTTCTTGAAGTATTGTAAGTTAATTTTCTATGTTTCAGCAGGTATGCTGTGGTTACATTCTTGAAGCTCAGTACATAGTATACAGTTCTGTATAAATTGAGTTCCTATTAGAACTCTGAATGCTTGAAATGTCGAATGTCATGTGGTCGACACCATATGATCAACATTTCAAGAGTTCAAAGGTTAAATGTAACGTGCCATTCGGTGCAGAATGGGAGAATTTCCCTTTTCTTCACTGAAGTGCGATCTTGAAGTTGGTATATTTAAGTAGGAGGGGTGTGGGGGACACACCATTAAGGTAATTCTTTTTGTCTTATTATATATTTGAACTTTTAAACTTCGATCATATGTTGTCAAAGTTTTGAAAGTTCGAATATATAATATAGACCCAAAATCATATCAATATTCAGAAATTACATAGAATTATTTACAAAATTCTAGATAACTGGGCTGGCAGTGTCACATTTCTCCCCTCCCCAAATACTCAAGCTAGTTTTTCAAGTGACCCTTGAGAAACGTTGCTTGAGAGGGTTGAACCTTATCGGAGAATATCTTACACCATTCCCTGTCTTGAGAGCCCATCTGCGTTGGTATTGCTAACTCCACTGCAGTGCTGCACTGTCATATCATATACTTGCAACCCTAGACTCCACCTTAGTAACTTGGCATTTTACTGGTTGGCTTGATGTAGCCATGTTAAGGGATTGTGGTTTGTAACTACAGTGAATTTCCTTCCACACAGATAAGGCTGAAGTTTTTGCAGTGCCCACACTATGGCTAGAAATTCCTTTTCTACAGCTGCATAGTATTCCTCCCTGGGTTGGAGCCTATGATTGAGGTAAACCACTGGGCACTCTTCTCCCTCTGAAGAAACCTGGCTAAGTACAGCCCCTATCCCACAGTTTGAAGCATCCACCTGCACAACAAATTATTTACTGTAGTCTGGACTGGCTAACACAGGGGGTCCTCCCAAAGCTTCTTTTAGCTTCTGGAATGCCTGCTCACATGCTGGAATCCACACTACCTTATCTGGCTTGTTTTTCCTTTTCAGGTCTGTGAGGGAAGCAGCTATAGTACTATAATTGGAGACACATGTTTTGTAATACCCTGCTGTCCCTAAGAATGCTCTCACCTGCTTTTTGGTAACAGGGGCAAGCCATGCCTGAATGGCTTCCACTTTTGCCAGGTTCTGGCCTGATCTTACCACTCCTCACTCTATGTCCCAGGTAGGAGACCTCTGCCATACCCACCTGACATTTGTTGGGCTTAGTGGTCAACCCTACCCTCTGTAGTCTGCCCAGCACCTCCCTGACATGCTGAAGGAACTCTTGCCAGGAATGGCTGTATATGGCAATATCATCTAGGTAAGCAAGGACAAAATCACCTGCTCCTACTAAGATATGATCTACCAGCCTCTGGAAAGTCACTGGTGCATTTTTCATCCCAAAGGGCATCTTCATGAACTCATACAAGCCAAACAGAGTCACAAAGGCTGACCTATCTCTAGCACTGGGAGTCAAGGGCATCTGCCAGTAACCCTTAGTAAGATCAATAGTGGTAAAATACTTAGCCCCACCTAGCTGCAATAGGGCTTTATCTGTCCTAGCTATGCGGTTAGCATCTGACTCTGTGTGACTATTTAATAGCCTGTAGTCCACACAGAACCTGGTAGACCTATCCTTCTTTGGTACCAGCACCACTGGGGAGGCCCAGGGACTGCTGGATTCCTGGATTACCCACAGTTTCAACATTACCTGAATCTCCTCCCTCAGAGTATGTTTGACTCTCTCAGGCACCCTATAAGGGGGCTGCTTAATATGACTCTGGGGTCCTTAATCCACATGGTGCTGCATCAGGTGGGTGCATCCTGGTTTCCCAGTGAGCATGTCCCTAAACCCCTGTAACATTGCTTGGATTTCTTGAACCTGGGCATGGGATAGCTGCTGGGACATTGCTACCCCTTCCACTGAGGTGTCAGTTCGAGCCTCACAGAGGAGATCAGTCACCAGATACCCCTCAGACTCCTCTTGCCATCCACTGCAAATACTTGGCACAAGGGCCTTCCTATCATAATATGGTTTCATCATGTTAACATGGTAAAATGTGTGTTCCTGCCTCCTGCCTAGCAGTTCTACCATATAGTTAACATCACTGACCTTCCTTACTACCTTGTAGGGTCCCACCCAGGCTGTGTGCAGCTTGTTATGTCTGACAGGAATGAGAAGCATTACCTGATGCCCTACAGCATACTCTCTCGCACGAGCATTCCTGTCATACCAGACCTTTTTCTGCTGTTGGGCGTCTGACAGATTCTCCTGGGCCAAGTCCATGAGTTGCTTGAGCCTTGTCCTGAGGTTTAGGACATATGCCACAACAGACTCCTTGTGGGATTCACACTCACCCTCCCACTCTTCTTGAATCAAATCTAGAGATCCCCTCACCCTATGCCCATACAGCAACTCAAAGGCTGAAAAACCTGTGGATTCCTAGGGAATCTCTGTAAGCAAACAAAAGATGGGGCAAATATTTGTCCCACTCCTTCTTAAACTGGTCTGCAAATGCCCGTAGCATGGACTTGAGTGTAGAGTTTAACCTCTCAACAAGACCATTAGTCTGGGGATGGTAGGGGGTGGTCCTTAGGTACTTCACCCCACACTACTTCCACGGATAAGCCAACAGGTCTGACATAAAATTGGCACATCTATCAGTAAGTATTTCTTTAGGGAAACCTACCCTACTGAAAATATCTAACAAAGCATGTGCAACCTTTTCTGCCTGAATGGAGGAGAGAGCCACTGCCTCAGGGTATCTGGTAGCATAATCTACTACCACTAGGATATATTTTATCCCTGTGGAATTTGGGGTACTCAGAGGTCCCACAATATCCATAGCTACCCCCTGAAATGGCTCCTCAATCACAGGCAAAGGCATCAAAGGAGCTTTCACCTTGTCTCCTGCCTTGCCTACCTTTTGAGACTGCTCACAGGTACTACAATACCCTGCTAAATCTCTGGAAATCCCAGGCGGCCAATCAAAGTTCTTAATAATATGTCTCTTTGGACGTTTTATGCCCCTATGACCTGCAAAGGGAATACCATGGGCTATGGCTAGAAGTGCCAGATGGTAGTCTCTGGGCACTACTGACTCCTGTATTCTCTCACCATCTAGCTCTCTCTCTCAGGGGTCCACTCTATATATACATTAACTCTTTGTCCCAGTATACAGATTCCCCCTTCCCTTGAGAATCACGTGCCTCACTAGCTACCTCCCTCAGGCCTTGTAATGTAGGGTCTGAGAGCTGAGTCTGTCTGAACTCTCTCTTTGTAACCCTTCCCAGCTCCCCTTCCACAGGAAGTCTAGCATCCTCTGACAACAGTTCCTCACTGTCAGCCTAGGTACTACTACTACTCACCACTGCCCTTGGAGTCAGTCTGTCCAAGGGTACATCAATACCTCACAAGCAGCTGTGGCTCACCTTCAGTCTTACTGCTACAGGGTAGCACCCTCCATGAGGTAACTATCTCACCAGTCCTGGCTGCAAGTATGCAGTCAGTCTGGGTCTCCCCCAGGCTACCAGACCCACACGCTTGTCTCCAAGCATGACTGTGTGTAGCTGCATGCACACAGAGTACTGCATTATCAAAATCATCCCCTATCAGGACATCTGCAGTGATATCCTCAAGCACACCTACTTGCTTGCTTTCTTTCCACTCACCAAGTCAAGGTGAACCCTAGCCAAAGATATTTGGAATGGGGTCCCTCCTAAAGCTCTGACTGGAGTAGATTGCCCAAGCAAGTAGTGCTCCTCTGTAACCATTTCAGACTTCACAATGGTTAGGTCAGATGTTGTGTCTCTCTTAGTCATGACCTCTTTTCCATTCACTAAGATAGGATATAACCTCTTGTGGTAGTTTGGTACCCTTGTTGTCTTCAGACAACTCACTGCTTGGCATTTTGTCATTCCCACTTACTGGCTGTCCCACCTTTTGTTCCCCACCTTGCCTCCCTGGACATCTATATGCTACATGGCCCCACTGGTTGCATTTAGAACATTTAACCATTGGTCCTTGATGTGTACCTGGACTAGTGGCTTCCACTGCTACTGGTGGACTCTGTTGGGGCAGTCTGGGCTGCCCACCATGGGTTCCCTTAGAACCATGAGCAGCACTGGGTGTTCCTGTCCTGTGCAGTAATGCCCTGCTTGCTAGCTGTAGGTCTCCCTTCTTCCCCAACTCATCAGCAGTAATGTATTGTCTATTAGCTAACCAGATTCTCATCTACTCAGGCAAAGTACTAAGGGCTTGTTCCCCTCACCAAAAGGTCTGCCAGCCCTTCAAAAGTAGTGACCTGACATCCACTTACCCACCTATGAAAATAAGTGCTTGGTTCAGCAACATATTCACACACACTTCCACCTGCCTTGCATCCATACTCACAGCACTTTTCCTATAAGCTTCAGATGTTAACATTAAACATTCTAAAAACAGCTCTTTACAACATTATAATTTAAACAATCAATATCAGACAGTTTAGAAATTACAGTTACAGCTTTATCATGGAGTAAGGGGGGTCAGGAACAGTACCCAGCATCCTTGGTCAGCATTATACTGTTTACATACTCTCTCAAACATATGAATGAAACTATCAAAATTATCCCCCTCCCTAAATTGTGGAAGTAATTTACTGACCTTTGTTCTTCTGGGGTTCAGTTACTCCCTTTCCCGTTACCCCCATGGCTTTGTTGAAGAGTCAGCCTCTCCTTTTCATGTTGCCTCTGCCTCTCCTTCTACTCAGCTTCCAGGTGTTGCAGTTTCTCATTTTTCTCAGTCTTCAGACATTGCAGTTTCTCATTTTCCTCAGTATCTAGATGCCTCTGTCTTTCTTTGGCCTCTACTTCCAAATGCTTGAGCTTCAGCTCAAGTCTCTTTAACACCAGATGGATTTTTAAGTCCTCTGTGTAAAGGCTGAGCTGTCCATTTTCTGAGAGTTGTACATCTCCCTGGACAGTCTGATTATCCTCCTGGTTGCTATTCTGTGATGCAGCTGTAACTAAAGCTGCAGTCATGTATTCTTTAGTCAGCTTGACATGCATCAGTTCTTTAGCCTGGCACATCTCAGTCAACTGACTCCTTGTCATCTTGCCATACTCCACTGCTGACATGATTGCCTGCTCTCCCTGACTAACTAAGTTAACAAAAGAACAAAACAATTGTAATATGAACTCTGAATGTTCACTGCATGGCTGATTGAAAGTACAAACACCTTCAGTGACCACGGTACACAGGTTACATAAATTCCATGCCCACACCACTACAAGCCAATTACTAAGTGATGTGGCTAACTCACCACTGTCAACCAATTAGTATGTGATGTGGATATCCAACCACTGCTAACCAATTAACATGTGACACCCCTGCCCTGGCCCAGTAATCAAGGAGCCTCAATCCTCACCACTGGCTACAGTGAGGGATGTACACAATGGTAGGATGACAAGTACACACACAGTAAAGTACAATTTCCCTTAAGAGCACACAGAGATCACAGCCAGTTTGAGGCTGGGTCCTCCCTCTTTCTCCAGATCCCCAGTAAGACTCCCCACTGGCACAGCTATAGAGTTGAGTCCTTAGCCAGGATTCCAAGCCAAGTCCTCTCAACAATCTCTATGTCCATCCAGTGCTTCCTGTCCCTGCCTAAGTAGCTGACACACAAACACACACACACATACACACACACACACACACACACACACACACACACACACACACACACACACACACACACACACACACACACACACACACACACACACACACACACACACACACACACACACACACACACACACACATACACACATACACACACATTTTGAGATTTGATTTATACATAAACACACACCTGCGAAAGGCTGGTAAAGTTTAACTAGCTATGTCCACTTCTGCCCAGACCATAAGGTAGTTATCACTGTTACCAGAACCCCTTATCAGCTACCTTAAGGTCCTATCCAAATGGTGATCATTCCTAGTGTGTAATGTTACTATTATCCAAATGGTAAGTGTGACCAAGAACAAAGCTATTTAGGAGTGGCATGTACAGTGTCACCAAATACATATGCAAGTACACTAAGAGCTTAAATATGTCTCACAAATATCAGCCACAAAGATAGGTTTAAATATATTTAATAATAAATAATAATAGAACAAGACAATACTCAATCAACACAGCAACTGCAGAGTTCAGAATCAGAGGAAACATTTTAAAACAACATTGCAGATCAGTCTCAAATAAATACAGAAACCATCTAAACTAATCTTTACTATATTTTATCTATATCTAAAAGATACTATGCCAAAGATACTATGCCTTAATCAACTTACTTACAGAGCAAGGCAAATGTACATGAGTGGATGCTCTTGCTTGGTCCAAGACAAAATACAAAATGCACACAGTCTCCCTCTGAGAGAATTCTTAAATTACTTACAAACATTACTGTTGGGTCAGTTTGGATAACCACTTTTTGTCACCTGCCTTCAGTTCCCAGGCTAACAGATACTAACAGAATTTTAACATCTCTGTGTGAGAAGTACACATCTCTCAGATGTGCAGCTGCTGGGAAGTCACAGAGCGATAAAACACTTTACATTTTAAATATAGTATCCAATAGAAAAAACTTCTAGTTCTAGATATCCTGTCTTCTTGCTGCAATGAAACTAACTTTTATAGCACATTGTAAAGCACTTAATTTCAACTTATTTTCTTGAAGTTTTGTAAGTTAACCTTCTATGTTCCAGCACAGTATGCTGTGGTTACATTCTTGAAGCTCAGTACATAACATACAGTTCTGTATAAATCATATCAATATTCACAAATGACATAGAATTATTTACAAAATTCCAGATAGCTGGGCTGGCAGTGTCACAAAATGTTCAGGAGGAAAACTGTTGTAGGAAAACACATGAATGTAAGAATTTTGAATTTGACATGAATACATTTCTCAAATTCCCAATTTAGAAATACTGGACAAACCCACATTATTGTGTAGAAAAATGGACAGACTTAGGGAAAACTTGAATATACTGTTCCTATAAGTTATGAGAGTGGATGCAATAATAGTTGCGGCAGTAACATGCATGTTGTAAAGAGTAGAAAATGAAGCAATGAAAAGTTAATTCCTTAGTGCCTGGAATCCTCATGGATATACCACACAAATACAAATGTCAGGTGGACTAGCCAATAACTCATTAGGTTTCATAAATTGGAAGAGCTGTGGAAATAATAACAGGTGAGATTTATGCACCTAGGTGATGTGGGACGTGTCATGAAACCCCTGTGCTGTTATAGAAATCTTGTCAGAAATTACCTGTGTAAGAACTTCATCAGGAATTATGTGTGTAAATGCATATGGCCATGGTGAAAACTGAGCACAAAAACACCAATGAAAGGTCATATCCAAGAGAATTAATCACAATACATCTGTGCATTAAGTCTTTATCTGGCAACAGTTGTTTCATGCACTGCTTCAATGTACATCAGATTGGACTGGAAAGCTTGTCTACCTAAGCTGCAATTGCATGACGTGTATTAGCTAATGCCTGCACACAACAATTTGTACAACACAATACACATCTGAAGAGTTTGTGACAACATTATTTGAAAATGAGTAGTGAACTGAGCATTGTGTTGGAGACAGCAGTAATTGTTGGATCACAACACTCAACATACCTCACAGACAGTTGTGACATCAAATCACATCGCATCAGGGTTACAGTGAACTGTGGAAGCTGTGAGAGTTGAGATAATAAATTTGTCAACAGGCTTATAACTGTTGTTTTTCTATGGGCACCTTCTTTAACATCTGTTGCATGGCAGTAGGTAGATCTACTCAGCTGAAGGGAAATTCTTATTAGTTTTAGCCACAGGATGGGAAATGCAATTACTATTCACCACCATTAATTATTAGTGCTGCTTTGTGCTAACAGTCATGCAACAGAAGATACAAAACATGTACCATTAAACTGTGCATGCCTATAAGGCAGTACCACAGATGAAAACCACCAAACCTTCAGAAAAAAAAAATATGGTACATCATATCTGTTGAGTAAACCATTCCAGCATTTCAATAATATCCTCTTTTTTGCTTTACAAACTTGCCCAAGGTAGGCAATGCTAGATGTGAACACATGTGCATATATACCACAGTCTTCAGCCCTGTTTAGTAGCTATTAATGTGATAGAATAGTGCACAATATGGTTGTCAGAAGGCACACAGCTCAAGGCATAACCTAAGAATTGTGTTTGAATGCTTATGAGCTGCTTAAAAGGGAATGTATCACCTGGGGGATCAAAAAACTTGCACCTGAAAAGGTATTACCATCAAGTAGCATTGTTCATATCACATATGTTGAGATACACAGTTGTTCTTCCTACAACTTGATTATGAACACAATAATAAAAGTTACACATTACCAGATTTGAGCACCTGCCTATCTAAGTCAACATTCTCTAGTCCTATATACTTACATACAGAATGCCACAGAAGAAGTAGCATATCTGTCATAAAGCACACATTTGAAGGATAATATGAGCATTGTGTTGGAATAAATATCCCTCCCTCAAAAGGAAGTACAAAACTTGAGGCATCAAAACCCTCTCCCTTAAATGCATCCTCTAACTGGAATGTACACAATCAGATATTTTAAGTAAGTCAGTCCTGTTTATTAACATTTTTCTTTTCTGATACACTCATACTGGGTACACACTGCTGGGTTTGAACACCTGCCTACCTCAGTCTACATTCAATAGACACGTGCGCTAACTGCTGATGTCACAGAGTAAGTCATATGAGAGTTGTCCAAAAGTACACAGATGAATTGTCAAGTTAAGCAAGGGGTTGGAATGCATCTGTGATCCTTTAAAAGAGAGTAAAACACTTGCAGGGAATTAAAACACTCCACCACTGTAAATGTTAGTACTAAGTTGAATTGTACATATCACACCTGCTGAGCAATCCACTTCTTCCTGCTAGCAGATGTTTTTGTATGCACTCACACAAGGTTCATGCTGTTGGATTAAAACACTTGTTTGTGCAACTCACAGAGATTCCACGCCTTTACACTACCAGCTGAGCCCACAAAATAAGTCATATCACACAATATGTCATACTACAGATGTAAAAAACAAAGTGGTGAAATGTCAGCTTGAGCAGTTTATTTTAATACATATGGCTTTCCTCAAAAGGGAGTTCAACAATTGAGGAATTATGACCCTCTCCCTGTGTTAATGTTACCTCAAGTAGAAAGGTACATCTCTTGACTAGTAATATTATATACTATTTTCTCACACACTTATACCAGGTACACATTACCAAATATGAACACCTGCTTACCTTATTTTACATTCTCTCTACATGTGTACTAACTTGTGATGCCACAGAACTCATAATAATGTTGTAAGAAAGTGCACATTTGAAGATTTGAAGGAATATCCTGGGCAGAGTTTGGAATGCATATGGGCTCTTTCCAATGGGAAAAAAATTTGGATGATCAACTACCCCCACCCTATAAATCTTACCACTAAGTAGAATTATATGTATCATATCCATTGAGTAAGCCAGTCATGTCTGTTACCAGTTCTTTTCTAAACACGCACTGCTGGATTTGAGCTTCTACCTAGCTCAGTCTGCATTCTGTAGACCTGAGTACCAACTACTGATTAAACACAGGAAGTCGAATCAGAGATATGTGAAAACACATAGTTGAAGGGAACTTGACACATGTATGGAGGAATGGGCAATGTGGTTTGTGAAACAGACACTGACAAAGATCACAGTTCACCACATACTGTATGGATAACTGAAACATCCCCTCAAGATTACATTAAAGCATGGGACCTGTTATACTTATCATACCACTGTCTCCTCATATCAGTGTTGTATTCTGTTGCACAACAGGGTTAAGCACCTGGGCATGATGAGCACACTATGAATGTGCCAAAAGGTAAAATTGCATCAGTTTTGCCATAGGATGTGAAGTGCCATTTACTATCAGTTAAAATTGCTGCTCGAAGTCAAGCATCACACAACAGTGACAGTAATAAGAGTACTTTCGTGTGTTATTCAAAAGTGTTATGTCCATATCTGTTAAGTAATGCATTTGTTAATCCACATCAGTTGCCATGGTGGTACATTTGAGAGCTTATCTAAACAATTTTATCTGATATGTGATTGACTGTGCAGCTGCCTACTAAGAGAAGGTTTTATTTGAATCTATATTTTATTTTTTAACACCATTTTCACTATTTGTAGGAAGAAAGGGATAGCTTGTAGACAAGATTAACTTTGATTTATATTTCATTTTTATCTTTAATTTTTACTTTTTGTTGTTAGAAGGGGATAGGTTTTAGCCATCCCAAAGGGCCTAGTCTGCTACAGATTCACACAGACTGCAGAGAGGACAATTCAGTGCTTATCTAAACAATCTTGTCTTGGTGTGTGATTTCTTTCTACTTACAGTTAAAAAGTGGTATGTCTGCAAGAGATAGTGAGCAGAAGCTACTGCTCATGAATGTGAAGGAATTCCAGCTTTTGCATGACTTTCACAACTGGTATGGTAAGAGCAACAGCTTTACTGTACATAATTTAATATTAAGTTGTATATTGTTTATGTGAATTTTCTCTTAGAAGTTGATTTAAGTTCTCTTTGAATTCTGTGGTAACAAACAAACTCAAGGCATGATTTTTGCCAGGTTGAAAATTCAAGAGTTCACAGATAGCAACATTTGATTCATCTCTGATGGTTGTTACTGCTAACAGCATTAATAATAAAGTTATTTTATTGGAAAATTTGCTTTGTTTCCACAAGACTGATGTTATTGTGTGTTAAACATGGATGAAGAACAATGACTGGAAACCAGTTCTGTCAGGGTGTACATTTTACTGTAACAGACATTCTAACAAAAAAATCAGGTAGAGGTGTTATGATAGGGATTAAAGATAGCTATGAAACCTATGATTATTACACATTCAATGATGACACCAATACTATAGATTACGTAACTGTGACAATAAAGGCAACCCCGGAACATATAACAATTGCTGGAATGTATAGACCACCAAAGTCAAGTGCTGATGACCTCAAGGAGTTCATACATTTCTTACATGAATCACAAGAGGGAAGAATAAAAGTGGCTGGGGGCTTAAATTTACCAGAAACAGGCTAGAATAATATTGATTCAACAACATTAGTGAGGTAATTATTCACAATGTATGTTCACAAACAGCAATTACTTCAGACTGTGAAAAAACTGCCAGGGAACAGAACATACTAGACATTACTTATGTTCCTAAATAAATTACTGTTACCTCATGTCAAGTTTTACTACCACTGATATGCAGTGATCAAGGGGTTTTAAGGTTAATTTGTTGCAAGATAATTCTGCCAATGTGAAATCTTAACCAATGCACAGAAGACAATAACAGACAATATGAAAGCAAAACAGTCACTATATAATACTAAGTGCAGTGATATGTTCAGTGAAAAAAAAACTGTAGAAGAAATGTGAAAAGTTTTGAAAGAGAAATTGTTTGAATACAAAAATTAAAAAAAAAAAAGTTTAACATCAGGATCTAGTCACATAACATCAGGAGGATATTCTTCCATAAAAACAAGATACTTAATTTTGGTCTTCTTTTTTTTTTTTTGGCGGTTCCCGTTAGGGGTGACCGCAGTGGATCATCTGTTTTCATTTCTTCCTGTCCTCTGCATCTTGCTCTGTCACACCAGCCACCTGCATGTCCTCTCTCACCACATCCATAAACCTTATCTTAGGCCTTTCTCTTTTCCTCTTACCTGGCAGCTCCATCCTTAACATCCTTTTCCCAATATACCCAGCATCTCTCCCCAGCACATGTCCAAACCAATGCAATCTTGCCTCTCTGGCTTTGTCTCTAAACCGTCCAACCTGGGTTGAACCTCTAATATACTTATTCCTAATCCTGTCCACCCTTGTCACACCCAGTGCAAATCTTAACATCTTTAACTCTGCCACGTCAAACTCTGACTCCTGCCTTTTTGTCAGTGCCACTGTCTCCAACCCATATAACATACCTGGTCTCACCACCCTCTAGTAAACCTTCCCTTTCACTCTTACTGGTATTCATCTGTCACAAATCACTCCTGACACTCTTCTCCACCCACTCCACCCTGCCTGTACTCTCTTCTTAACCTCTCTTCCACACTCGCCATTACTCTAAACTGTTGATCCCAGGCATTTAAACTCATCCTCCTTCACCAACTCTATTCCCTGATTCCTCACCATTCCTCTATCCTCCCTCCCATTCACACACATATATTCTGTCATAGTCCTGCTGACCTTCAATCATCTCCTCTCTAGAGTATATCTCCACCTCTCCAGGGTCTCCTCAACCTGCTCCCTACTCTCACTACAGATCACAATGTCATCTGCAAACATCATAGCCCATGGAGAGTCCTGTTTGATCTTGTCTGTTAACATGTCCATCACCATTACAAATAAGAAAGGGCTCAGAGCTGATCCTTGATGTAATCCCACCTCCACCTTAAATACATCCATCACTCCCACCGCAGACCTCACCGTTATCACACTACCCTTGTACATATCCTGTACCACTCTTACATACTTCTCTGCCACTCCCAACTTCCTCATACAATACCACAACTCCTCTCTACACACCTTGTCATATGCTTTCTCTAAGTCCACAAAGACACAATGCAACTCCTTCTGACATTCTCTGTACTTCTCCATCAACACTGTCAGAGCAAACATTACATCTGTAGTGCTCTTTCCTGGCATGAAACCACACTGATGATCACTAATTATCACCTCCCTTCTTAACCTAGCTTCCACTACTCTTTCCCATAACTTCTTGCTGTGACTGATCAGTTTTATCCCTCTGTAGTTACTACAGCTCTGCACATCACCCTTATTCTTAAAAATCAGTACCAAAACACTTTGTTTCTACTCCTCAGGCATCCTCTCACTTTCCAAGATTTTATTAAACAATCTGGTTAAAAACTCCACTGTCATTTCACCTAAACACCTTCATGCTTCCACTGTCATCTGGACCAACAGCCTTTTTATTCTTCATCCACTTCATAGCTATCCTTACTTCCTCCTTGCTAATCCGTTGCACTTCCTGATTCACTATCCCCACATCATCCAACCTTCTCTCTCTCTCTCTCATTCTCTTCATTCATCAGCCCCTCAAAGTACTCTTTCCATCTGCTCAACACACTCTCCTCGCTTGTGAGTACGTTTCCCTCATTATCCTTTATCACCCTTACCTGCTGCACATCTTTCCTAGCTCAGTTCCTCTGTCTATCTCATTGGTACAGGTCCTTTTCTCCTTCCTTAGTGTCCAACCTTTCATACAACTCTCCATACGCCTTATCCTTAGATACTGAATTAAGGTGAGGGACAGAAAATATAAGAAAATAAAAAGAGGTCAAAGTATGCATTGAAAACTGAAATAAACAAGCTGGACAAACACATTAAGCACAATGTGAGACAAGATCAAGAAAAATTTGAAGAAAATGTATATAAAGATATTGAGCATAATAAGAAATCATTTTCTGGATATATAAGATTTAGAAGGAGTGAAGACATACAAACTGATAAACTGTGTGTAGATTCTAAACTTTATTCTCAGACACAATAGATTACAGATAAATGTATAATATCATATGCAAAACAGTTTCTCTCCACAAGGTGGGTGATAAGTTAGCCTAGTGGTATCCAGGTAACCTCAGGTACTCAAATCAAATTAGATTATATTGAAAAAGAACCATGAAAACTGGATCCAAACAAAACAAAGGGAGGAGACAGAATTAGTAATAATGACATCAAAACACTTCAGCAAGAACTTACAGTATCATTATATCTATTATTTACTAGGTCGTATAAATTTTGGGAGATCGGAGATATGCACTTATTAAACCTGTCTTTAAGGGAAAGGGGAGTAGGACAAACCCAGGGTCATACAGTCCTTAAAGTCTACTTCCATGTTGTGGAAAATACTGATGAAGATGATATTGGATAAGTTATTGTCAGAATTGGAAAGGCTGGAACTTGAAACCATATATATCAGCATGCATATTTATTTATTTATTTATTTACATCTGTTGACCGGGCTAGTCAAGCTGGATACATGTCCATTTTCAGTAGGGGCCCGGGGAGAAAAGCTCCAAGCATAAGTAAATTACAAAGTACAGTAATTAAAAAGTGACTAGATTCAAATACATCAGAGAGCAAAAATGGTTGGAAAAAATATAAAAATTGTTTTTGTGAACAATAGTACAGAGTCTTTGCGTAGGTTTAAGATACAATCAAGTACAAAGTCTTTCATAGGTTTAAGATACTATCAAGTACAAGTTACACAATATTTGAAAATTATCATTCATTAAGTCAAAGAAGGAGAAAGAGAAAAGGCAGGAAAACACAAGTACTAGTATAAGGTTAGCTTCTATTGATTAATGCTGCAGGGGGGCCATAGCCCAGGAGGAAGGGGTATAGCAAGAAGATAAATAAGAGGGAAAGTATGATTCAGTCAGGTTTAGAGCAGGGACAAATCCAATATATTTTTAGATGTAAAAAGTAAACAGCAATACCACTGGCACACAAATGAACTTGAACAAAAGAACGAATAAAGTCAGCAATGAATCAATAAAACATCAGCTCAAGTTCAAACCAGGGACAATACTGACTTACAAGTTCACTCGCTGGATCGCTGGTAGGCAATGCTAGTGTGTAAAAGAAGCAGCCAAAGCTATAAATCCAAAGCGAAGTTTCACATTGAGTAAGATGTTTAAAGTCTTTGCAGACCAAAGAACAGCTTATAAATGTAAAATGCTGACAGTCTCTTCAAGCAAACTGGAAACAGACTTGGAAGTTAGAAGCTTTCAATAATTCCAAAACCTTTATTCAAGTATAAAAGGGGTAAGTGCTTTCGCCAAGCGGCTTTTTCAAACCATCAAAACCATTGCATTGAACTGACACACCTTATATACAGAGCTCATAATTAATGGGTGTTCCTTACAGAGTCAAACATTTAAAGGTGTATGCCACATAAAATCAAAACAACATCAACTAAGAATACAAATGAATATTTACACATAAATATGTAAAAACTTATGTATAATAAAAACTATATATATATAACAACTTACATAGCATAGCAGCATACAACTGTACAATACTTAAATAAGATAAAATAAATATAAAATAAAAACTAAAATAAAAATGCATGAATACATTAAACATTAAACCTTCTGCTTTTAAGTGCTGGTTTGAGGGGGATCCTTTCATTAAATCCAGGATAGACATGTGCTTGTAATCTAATAATCCACCCAGTTTCCATTTGTTCAGTGTAATTTTTGATGCCCCCACCTCTAATATTGGGTACATTAGTGTGTATGACAAAAAACTTTAATGCATGTGTAATATCATTCTGTAAAACATGTTTCGATAGAGCATTAATTGTGGATCTAATGCGTATCTGATAAATATGTTCCCTTATTCTATCCTTCAATTTTCTGTCGGTCTTGCCGACATAGAAGGCAGTGCAGGAAGTGCACTTCGCAATACAGACCACATGTTCAGTCTCACAATTCGCATTAACTTTAAAATTAAAAACTCTTGTAGTGATTGGATGTATAAACATGCTTGTAGTGCTAATACTAGAACAAAAATGACATCTATTGCGCTGTTGTGTACCTGTGTAGTTCATAGAAGTAGGATGACATTCATGACTTGGAAAGCACAAAAGTCTGTGCAGATTCTTTTTATTTCTGAAAAGGAATTGTGGGTGATCCCCAACAATTTCCTTAATAGCTGGGTCCACAGTTAAGATATCCCAGTGTTTGCGAAGAATCTGCTTAGTTTGGTGAACATTTTGCGTAAAGTACAGTGATACTTTCTGCTTTTTATTATGACTTACAGATGCTCTCAATCCATCCTCATTATAAAATGCACTGCCTTCTTCGGAGAAAATGGGACAGGCCCTACCTGTTCTAAGCTTTTCAGTATGTTGAAAGGCTTCATGGATTTATTTCATTCTATATCTCCTATTTATTATTCTATTATGCAATTCATCTAATTCGGTCATATAATTGATCTGTATAGGATTCAACCTCGAAGCACGTATAGCTTTCCCTTTTACTATATTGGTAAAAATATGTCTAGGGTGCATACTATCCCTGTGCAAAAGGGTATTTTTAAAGAATTTAGTATTAAAGTAAGAAACTGCTTCATCCAGTTTAAGTTGCTTTAGAAGTGACCAGTTACAGGCCTTTAGCTCATTTTGAAAGCTCTCGGCTTGAAAGTGTTTTATAGAATGGTAGGTTAAAAAAATGTTATTATTAGGGCTGTGCACCTTTTGTTTTGTTATGTAGGTTAGAACAGGGTCACTAATGTCATCTGGGAGAGTTCCTGGTGTATAAGTTTCAGGATGACTGTTTATAAGGATCCAGTCAAGAGTAGTTTCCTTATTACTAGGTTTATGGATTCTTGTGGGGTGTTTATTATTTGAGTGAAACCATATAGATTTATGTGGGTGTTAGGATTGGGGAGCTACATGTAGTCCAGTCTATGTTAAAGTCACCTAGTACAATAGTTTCTTGAGGTAGGAGGGTGGAAAGGCTACTAAGAATATTTTCAAGAGTGTTAATATTATTTCCTGGAGGAATGTAGGAGCAGATTATATAGATAGATTTAGATTTATTAATTTGGAGTTTGATGGTAAGGGTTTCTGCATTGGTATTTGAGGGTAGTAACACATTATAGGATGAAACTAGAAGTTCAGATTTATACAAGATGGCTACACCACCATCCTTTTTGGATGTGCGGTCACATCTTAGGATGTTATATCCAGGTGGGGTTATTTCAAGGTCATGAGTAGAAGGTTTCAACCAAGTTTCTGTAAGGCAAAGGATATTAAATGCATGCACTTGTAAAAGAGCATGCAATTCATTAAGATTGTTGTTAATGCTATGGATATTAAGTTGAGCTATTCTGAAAGCATTACCTAATCTTATAGAGGTAGAAACAGCATTGGATGTTTGTTTTTGTGGATTATTATCAATTTGTGGAATTGGGCCAGGATTAGGATGAATGTCCCCATCTAATAGAAGATGTGTGGAATGTTTTAGTAAAGTCTTTATAATTTTAAAGTACTTGGGTAGGCTTGTCTTACTGGGGAAGTAACTAACATGGGAATATCTATGAAACCCTGGAAGTAGATAAGCTGAAGTAGCGGTTATGTTGCTGTGGGAGAAGGAGTTGAGATGTGTAATTGGTAGAATTTGCTGGTAGGGGGGTACTTTATAAACCAGAGAGAAGTGTTCGTAGAAGGTTAGGGCATAGGGTAAGGTTAGGAATATTAATGAAGAAGTAATGAGAGTTTTTGAGGATAGACTTATGTAAGTAGGCCATTTGAGATAGTAGGGTTAAGAGGTTATGTAAATTGTTGGATAAGGTAAAATAAGAGATATAGTGTGGTAAAATAGGTCAGAGGAGGCTTGGGGGATGGTAGTAGTAAAGATAAAGGTAGAGTAGAGGGGTTATTGTCACTTGCACTAGAGTGGAGATGATTAAGGAGAGAGTTAGATTAGGGGTGGAGTTGATAAGTAGTAGTTTAAGGTGATAGAGTAAGTAGTAAAGTGGGTGTGGCTAGAGAAGTATACGTTTAACAGCACTGGGGGTGGGTGGGAAATGGGGGTAGGGTAGGGGAGCGGAGTGAGCCCGTAGGGTGAATGGAGCGGGTCAGAGCAAGTAGTGGAGGATTCAGCAGAGACAATCAGTGAGCAGTAAAAACCCAGAGAGAGAAGGTTGAGCAGGTAAGTAGCTTCTAGTGGAGCAGATATGATGTAGGAAAAAGGATAGTGAAGAAGAATGAATAAAAAGAATAAAAGTCCACTGTAGGTAGAGGATGAGAAGAGTACGGACTAGGAGCAGAGAGAGAGAGTATTAGGGGGAATAGCTAGGCAGCAGGGCAAGGGATGAGAAAATAGGAAAAAAATGTAGTGAGCTGAATCTAGCAGAAGTGGGGGAAAGAGTAAGGGCTCTAGGCCAGATTAGACTGCCACCTAGTGGGCAGAAGGATTATTACAACAGGTGACTAAGAAAAGGAATTTAGTAGGTAGGGAAGGATAAGGTAAGTGGCAAGGGGAAAACTATCAGTTAATACTGGTCAGGGAGAGGAGTCTGTCTGCTGGCTTTCCTGACTCAGTGGCTAAATTAATTTACAGAGTTTAATTAAAAGACAAAACACAGAATTGCTTACAACTTGGGGCAAAGGTGAAACATACTTTGTCAAATACTGTAGAAACAGGAGAAAGTACTGGGGCAGCAGAAAAAGATGGTCCAATTTGGCAAGGCCTTAAGTAGATGAGGGGGTCCTTAGAGGCCAGGCAGGTCCCTTATTGCAGGGTAGTGGGTAGAATGCTAGGAGGGTAGGAAGGTAAGACGAGAGGGTATTATTAATAATGTATTAAGGCAACAAAAAAGTAGCTTTAGTATACAAATAAGATTAGGTAGGCCAACAGTTCTACTAATAATAGTAAAATACTATTATACACATTTAGAGAAATGCTCTGATAAAAGGCTAGGTTAAAAACGTCCAGTCCAGCAACAATACAAACAACCTAAAACACTTCAGCATTATACAAGTACTGGAGTAGGTATAATATTTAATATTAGGCTGCAAATCGGATTACAGAAAACCTGTGAGCATAGACAATGGTGTTCAGATACATATAACAGTGTAGTATAACAATGGAGAAATCACAAAGTTGTAGTAGCCATAAAAAAAAAAAACAATCCTCAGCAAGAGGTTGTATGAGATAATTAAATAGGGTCAGGCTAGTTCACAAAGTAAAGAGCAGGTAACAGCCACTTGGTATATTAGTAGTAACTCCCACGGAGGATAGGCATAAATCCACCTTGCAATTAATTTTAGGAGTTTTGGAAGTATCTCCTATGGAGGTAAATAATTAGGACTCCTTACGTTTAACTGTTATGAATTTTAGTAATAGTTCCCATGGAGGATAAGCAGTAGATCACCTTTCATTTAACTCTTAGGAAAAAAAAAGGTTAGCAAAATATTAGCCATGCAGTGCTAGCTTATACACAGTTAAGGTAAGCCGTACCTTAGAGAAATAGAAGGAAGTTCAGGCACTCTAGGCAAACAGCAAGACAAAAGATGGAATATCTATATAACAGTAGTATAGGGCTAATGTAGTATAAGAATTAACAAAGCATAACATCTGATTAATCAGAATGCTACGCATAAGCTAACTCATAGAGATCACTTTGAATAGTTGTGCCATGTGGTTCTTAATTTAAAAAAGCAGGATGATATCATTTGTTGTTTTGAACTAGTGCAACAGAGATAAGGTAGTTGGCATTGTACTGTTCGGACGCTAAGATTAGTTCAGTACATTACCACATTTAGCGGAACTGACCTAATACAAAAAAACAAAGACATATATTCTACAAACAGCGCAAATGTATTAGGAAAAAGAAAAAAAAGAAGAGTTTCATAAGAGCCAAGCAAAACATACCGCTTAACCTTACCCCTGACTAACTTATAGGTTCATAGGTTCATACTAGGCTATCTGCCCTAGGGCATTTATAAGCCTAGCCAGAGTATGTTTGGCTTTCGCCACCCATTTTAAATTAATTTTGCTATGCCCTTTTTCGAGGTTAGTATACTGTGCCTCTGTCTAACAGTGACACAGAAGTGATACCCGGGGTAAACCTATGATCTCCCATCCACTCATCAAGACTCCTCTTGAAGAGAATCAATGAGGGACTCTGCCTAACCTGGACTGGGATTTTATTCCATAGTGAAGGGAGCCTCTGGGTTATGAATCTGTCCCTCCAGCATGTCCTATTTATTTCAGTGCTGAGGTTCAAGTCTCGAGCGTGTAGCTCAATGGGATTTGGATTTTTTGAGGTGCAGCATGTCCCTTAATTCCGGGTTGGACATGGCCTTATACGTCAGGCACAGGTCACCTCTGAGCAGGCGGTATGCCACTGAGTAGAGCTGGAGTTTCTTTAACCGGGCAGCATATGGCATCTGTTTGAGCCCTTTGATCCTCTTGGTGAGGTACTTTTGGGGTCTTTCCAGTTGCTGCAGGTGTTTGGTAAGGTACATCCCAAAAGGGGCATTGTACTTGATTATGGGCCTGATGAGGGATGAGTAAAGAGGCACGATGACCTCCCCTAATCTAGATGTGAATCCCTTCATGATTAGGTGGGCTATATAAAATGTTTTTCTAACCACTTTGGCCACATGGTTGTCAAATGAGAGATTGCTATCAACTTGGATCCTCAGGTCCCTAATTACTTCTTCTGTACTTAATGGATTACCACCTATGTGGTAATTTGTGGGCACTTTGTTTTTGCCAAACCGGATGACTATACACTTTTTGGCATTTAGCTTGAGGCCATGGCTCTGGCACCAGTTGTCTGTTTCTATGAGGCCCTTTTGGAGGATGCTTGTGCTGGCTGGAGAGTCGATTATGGCGCCCAGTTTGCAGTCATCTGCGAACTTGGTCAGCCACAGTCCTTCTGTGTTGGCCTGTACCTCCGAGAAATATATACCAAACAAGAGAGGTCCCAGGACTGAGCCTTGTGGGATGCCACTTGTAACTGGTTTGGAGTCTGACATGGCTCCAGCAATTCTAACCATGTGGATTCTGTCCTTGAGCCACTTTGCAACCCATCTAGTGACATAGGGGTTTATATTTAAGCTGGTGAGCTTATCTATAATGCCCGAGTGGGGTATTGTATCGAAGGCTTTTGCGAGGTCCAGATAGGCTGTGTGGACCACCTTCCCTTCATCAATGGCCTTGCTGACTGTTTCAAAGAAGTCAACCAGGTTTAAGAGGCAGGATCTGCCCTTAACAAAGCCGAACTGGGTAGGATCCAGTGTCTGTAGGTCCCCAATATCTTTATTTATGAGGTCCATGATGATCCTTTCCATAGCTTTGCAGACCAAGCTAGTCAGGCTTATGGGGCGATAGTTTCCAGGGTCCGTTGAGGCACCACCTTTGTGGAGAGGAACCACTGTTGCTGTACGCCACTCTTTGGGCACATATCCTGTAGTAAGGCTGAGACTGAACAGTAGTTTTATGTTTGGGTTTAGCTCTTCTTGGAGTTCATGTAGGATGCAGCCTGGGACACCGTCTGGTCCCATTGTTGCTGTATTTTTTGCTTTGGAGAGGGTGGCTCCCACCTGAGCATCTGAGATGTCAGGGGGGCAGCACTCTGCTGGGATAGATATTTGCCCTTTTGGTGGGGAGGGGGGGAGAAGTTTGCGCTGAACCTGTCAGCTAGGATGTTGGCAATGTCTGTGGGTTCGGTGTATTTTTTGTCATTTTAGACTAATTCTGAGCATATCTGGGAATTCCCACCCAGGTTCCTAACATAACTAAAGAAAGCCTTGTGATTATCCTTAGTGTCCTGTGCAATTTTTCTCTTGAAGCTGGCCTTTGACGATTTTATGAGTGACCTTAGTTTTTTGCTAATACTGATCAGAGATGCCTTCCCTTTTTGGGATTTTGCTATATTATGTAGTAGCTTCCTCCTTCTATTGTATAGTTTGTTTATGGCTGGGGTCCACCAGACAGGATGCCTGTCTTTGGAGGATTGGGTCTTGGTTTTATTTGGGATTGCATGATCCATGCATTCCTGAAGGTGTTCATAGAATGCGTTTATAAAGGATTCTGTGGTCTGGGCCGTATTTTCCACAGGCCCAGGGGCTTTGAAGGATTCCACCTCAGTTTTGAGGAGTGTGAAATTTACTTTAGAGAAGTTTTTCACTGTGGTTTTCTGGGCAGGGGGTGGGGTCGGGATGTGAATATCCAGTGAGATTAGTTTATGGCCTGATCTTACCAGTGAGGGATACACTTCTGGTCTGGAGCATAGAGCCCCCATGTTGGTGATGATCAGGTCCAGTATGTTTTCCCCTCTTGTGGGAGTGGTAACAAGTTGTTCCATAGCATTTGAGTTTATAAATTCTAGGAACCTTTGGGCTACGGTGTTGGAGCTAGAGTAATACTCCCAGTCTATGTTTGGGTAGTTGAAGTTGCCCAATATAATGGTGTTTGGAGAGACCTTCATATTTTCCAGTGTTCTCAGGAAGGCTGATGGGGGTTCCTGGGTTTGGGAGGGTGGTCTGTAGCAGGCTATAAACTGGAAGGCAATTTTGCCCACTGTTAGTTGCACATGGATAGTCTCTGATGCTTCGTGCTGTGCCACCAACCTGGAGGTGTGGGTATCTTTGACGAATATTGATACTCCCCCTCCTTTTGTGGTTCGGTCCAAGTTTTGGGGCCGAAAAGCATGGTATGAGGTATAACCTGGTAGTGCTAGGGTGCTCTCGGGAGTCCTGAACCAGGTTTCTGTTACTGCACAGATATCGATGTTCTCCATGCTAAGGAGAGTTTTGAGTGTGTGCATCTTGAGGTTTAGACTTCTGGCATTGAGTAGCATTACTCTTAGTTTCTTATCTCTTGTGATACCTATGGAGGTGGGTTTGTCTTTTGAGCCTTGCCTAAAAAAGGCACTATGGGGGTAGCAAGAGCCTTTGCCAATATCCGAAAGCCCAGGGGTGACAGGTGCAAGCCGTCCCTAGCAAAGCATCATGGCTTGTCGTGCATATCATCCCAAGCTGACAGGCATTGGATCCCCTTTGAATGACACCAATACTTAAGCCAATTGTTGAAATTGATCATCTTGTCTTCATATTGTGGCATCATTCTTGGTGAGGGTAAGATGCTACTCAAGGTCAGGGTCATACCAGCCTGGGCTACATGCTCAGAGAGCTCCTCTATGTCTCTTTTCATGTAGTCCAGGGAGGTACGTCTCAGGTCATTCACACCAGCATGGACAATGACCGAGTCATATTTGTACTTGCCTTGGAGTGACCTGAGTGCTTGTGTTATGTGGCGGATCCTAGCGCCAGACAGGCTGCTCACTGTGACCTTCTCCTTGTTCAGCTTGGTGAGCGGGACGTCAGTGTGCCTGACGATAGAGTCACCTATTAAAAGTGTATCAGGTGTGTTGTTTAGCCTTAAGGGCTGTGACTGTTCGGCACACTGGCTTTGTGAGATATGTGTTGCACGTGTTTTGTTTTGGGGTAGCGGTTGCTTGGGTGTCTGCTTTGGAGGTCTCTGCTGCTTAGGCAGATCTTTATTTAGAGTCTCCGAGTATGTTTTTGTGTGATTATGTGTTTGGTTTGTTGTCGTGGTAGGTCTATGTGAGACTGGAATTGTAGTGAGTGTGGTTTCCTTCTCCTCCTGACTGGTTATGCCAGTACTGAGTTGAGAGAGCTTAGCCTCCAGTTTGGCTATATGGTTGCATCTCTCACATGTGTTGGAATTTGTTGGGAGGAGGAGAGGGTTGTCTGTGTACATGAGGCAGTTGTAACATTGCCTCAAGATTCCCATATTCACCAGCTGGACTGGAGAGGAGATTGACAACTGACCTTTGGACATGCTAGAATAATATTGGGAATTCCTTTATAATTGAAAACAAGGGCCAATGGGGAGCGAGGGTGTAGTGCTTTTAATTTTTAGTGCTGTCTTATAATTGCTTTAGTGAGCAAGTGCCAGGTAACAAGTGCAATGTGTTACAGGTAACTTAAATGCAAAAACGACAAACAGTAACTTTCTTTCAAGCGAAGCAAGGAAATAAGTACAGTAAGCAATGCAGATATCACTAGGGATCCACAGAAGCGCTGAGAAGCCACGTTTTAGGTGGAATTAGCGTTCCAGAGAAATAACAAGCATACAAACAAAGCTAGATTCAGCAGGCCTGGATCTAGTCTATGTTACAGCAAACAAGGTGTACCAATTTCAGTAAGATACAGTTCAAATATTCAGGCACTATAAACCTTTAACCAGAAATTCCCAGCTCAGAAGGGCAGAGTCCAGCCTCTCCTCCCACAAGAGTGCAGACCACGAACCTTCCTAATGTAAAATAACTGGCCTGAAGCCCAAGTGCTTAAACCAGAGTTAATACACTTTAAGAATAAAAGACACTGAGCTCTCAATCAGCAGTTCCCAACTTAGAAGGATGAAAGCTACCTGTCCTGCCACCACAGTGCATGCCACAAACCTTCCTAATGTAGAACAACTGGTCTGAAGCCCAAGTGCTTAATCCAAAAGACTTAGAATGATAGCTACTCTTTAACCAAGTTACTAACAAGCAGTAATAAATACAACTGAATACTTTAAATAATACCTGGATTAGTGCTCAAGTTATACAAACAAAGCTAGATTCAGCAGGCCTGGATCTAGTCTATGCTACAGCAAACAAGGTGTACCAATTTCAGTAAGAAGAAATTCAGATATGCATGCACTATAAGCCTTCAACCAGAAATTCCCAGCTCAGAAGGGCAGAGTCCAGCCTCTCCACCCACAAGAGTGCAGACCACGAACCCTCTTAATGTAAAATAACTGGCCTGAAAGCCCAAGTGCTTAAACCAGAATTAATTTACATTTAGAATAACAGACACTGAGCCCTCAATCAGCATTTCCCAAGTTAAAAGGATGTAAGCTACCTGTTCTGCCACTACAGTGCAGACCACAAACCCTCTCAATGTAAAACAACTGGTCTGAAGCCCAAGTGTTTAAACTAAAAGGCTTAGAATGAGTTACACCAAGCAGTAATAAATACAATTGAGAACTTTTAAGATGACACAAAAGCAAAATAAAGTAGGAAGAAACACAAGTACAGAAAAAGCAGAAGAATTTTTTTTTTTTTTTTTTTTTTTTTTTTTTAGAAAAGTAGCAAAAGCAGTAGTAAATACAATTCTCATGCAGTGCAAGCTGGCACACTTAAATATGTAGCAATATTAGTCCACACACAGTTTGAAAAAATGTAATTAAATTAAAAAGGACTAAAAGCAAGTGCAGAAAGGGTTTATTAGGTAGAATGCGGTAAAGAGATGTCCTGGGGGAGTGTCTTAGATCAAATCTACAGTGGGGCAGGCACTGCGAAAGCCACCAAATTTAAACTACAACCAAGAATAGGGAGGGTGGGTGGGGAAACAGTTTCAACACAGATGTAAGGAATGTGCAAATTATAAAAAAATATATATACTGTTTTCTATATAGTTGCAGAGCAGTAAGACACAGATATCAAGCAGACAATTTAGCTCTATAATACAGAATAACACAGAAAATATACTCAGCTCTATATACTTGAAGATAGTTCTGTGAGGCTGTCTCTCAAACTGAGGTTCCAGTTAGAATACAGGTTGTTAATTAAAAGGAGACACAGCACTAGCTAAATTATATCAGCTGAAAGACAAGGGAGTAAATGAGGGGGGGTGAGGAAACAGTTTCAACACAGATGTAAGGAATGTGCAAATTATAAAAAAATATATATGCTGTTTTCTATATATTTGCAGAGCAGTAAGACACAGCTATCAAGCAGACAATTTAGCTCTATAATACAGAATAACACAGAAAATATACTCAGCTCTATATACTTGAAGATAGTTCTGTAAGGCTGTCTCTCAAACTAAGGTTCCAGTTAGAATACAGGTTGTTAATTAAAAGGAGACACAGCACTAGCAAAATTATATCAGCTGAAAGACAAGGCAGGAAATGAGGGGGGTGGGGAAACAGTTTCAACACAGATGTAAAGAATGTGCAAATTATAAAAAAAATATATATACTGTTTTCTATATATTTGCAGAGCAGTAAGACACAGATATCAAGCAGACAATTTAGCTCTATAATACAGAATAACACAGAAAATATACTCAGCTCTATATACTTGAAGATAGTTCTCTAAGGCTGTCTCTCAAACTAAGGTTCCAGTTAGAATATAGGTTGTTAATTAAAAGGAGACACAGCACTAGCTAAATTATATCAGCTGAAAGACAAGGCAGGAAATGAGGGGGGGTGGGGAAACAGTTTCAACACAGATGTAAGGAATGTTCAAATTATAGACAAATATATATACTGTTTTCTATATAGTTGCAGATCAGTAAGACACAGATATCAAGCAGACAATTTAGCTCTATAATACAGAATAACACAGAAAATATACTCAGCTCTATATACTTGAAGATAGTTCTGTAAGGCTGTCTCTCAAACTAAGGTTCCAGTTTAGCAATTGTAATTGAGCAGACTGATACAAACACATGGATGGAGCAGAAATTCATGCTCTACAGAACTGCGCAAACACAGTCCACATGGGAGGAAGCACAAACCAAGTAGCTGCCAGCATTTCTACAACTGAAGTAGAGAGGACGCAAAACTAACTATGTTAGCTAACTAAACAAGTTAAAAAGAATGAGTCACTTTAAAATGCTGAGCACAATACACTAAAGTCATCAGTGGATATGTAACAGTAATATATTAGCAAGTTCTGTAGTTAAAGTACCCTTTGCTTAGCTACACCAGGTAGCTCTAACAAATAGTATAACTCGGCAAAGACAAATAGTTACGACAGCACAAAACAGTATTGGGTGAAATCACAATGAATAAACATCACAGAAAATGTAATGGTACTTACAGTTATGAACATTATTCTGGGTTCAGGAGCATGCAGCAGCCACAAAAAAGTACAGGTAGTGAAAGAAAGGCGCCACAAAGGCCTTCCCCCCTATATGCCCTTGAGGCAGGATATGAGGTGGGAGTGGGAGGAGGCAGAGAACAGAGGGCGCAGGTAGGTAAGGGAGGGACAAAGTAACCTGAGGACAGTTAACAAGGAATGGCAGGTGATTTCCAGGTATCGTGCGAATTCAAAAGTAACAGAGAAATGCGTATATTAAAAAGAGAGAAGTGGATTGGGATAAGTGAGGAAGTAAAAGTGAAGTGCTGAAAATAGATCTATTACCACCTGTAACATTATGTTGTATAACAATATAATAACAGCTATGAATGAAAAATTATGCAGTGATGTAATTTATATAGATTTAACTTCAGCATTTGACAGGGTCATACACAAAACACTGATCAATAAAACAGTACAACTAGGTACTGATATACTCTTGATAAGATGGACAGCTGCATGGCTTACAAATAGGACATGGCAAGCATCATACAGCAACTGGACAGGTGAAATCCTTGGTTACTGTCAGGGTGTCCCACAGGGCTCTGTCCTAGGCCCTTACTTGTTTTGATTGTATTTTTCAGACGTAACATTTTTATCTGAGGTGTTCTACAGTCTATATGCAGGTGACCTGAAATTGGGTAAACTGATTACATGTGTGACAGATAGGGCATGTCTGCAAAATAACTTGACTAAATTGACTGTTTGGGCACAGGAAAATTATATGTTGATAAATATTTCAAAAACTAAGCATATCAGATTTGGGACACATAAATTGACAGGTGAATATTTAGTGTAGCACACAGTGATTGAAGCTGTAGATTCATTTAAGGATCTGGGCATATGGGTATTTCTGACTTTGAGTTTTTCTGATTATATCAACCAATTATTTAACGAGAATTATAAAACTATAGGTTGTATAAAAAAAGATTTCTAAAGTCTTGGAAATCAGAAATGATGAAGTTATCATTTATTAGTTATATTAGACCCAAACTTGAGTATGGAATAACAATATGGAAACCTTATAAGAATACAAGCATGAGTAAACTGGAAAGAGTACAGCTCAAAATACCAGAGGCATCAGTGGATGTGAACATTTAAGTTATGAAGGACTAAACTATCTTAACGTCTACAGTGTCTGATACAGATTATTAAGAAGAGACCTTATTGAGGTATATAGGGCATTTAGAGACAACTACCTCTGGGAGTGTTTGGGGCTAACAAAAACTAGTAGAGAATCATTAGACAACCTATGTAGAAAATTCTATAGAAATGAGAATTGTACAAATTGGTTCCCTTGGAGAGCAGCTGATGCATGGAACAGACTATCAAATTACATTAAAGAAAGCACTAGCTCAGATATTTTTAAGAACAGCCTGGCAATCATTATAAGAACAACTCTTTTGGTATATTGGCAGGCTAGAAGGGCATTGATGCCCATGCTTGAAATATTTGTATGTATGTATGTATGTATTCCATATACATTTTAAGAATATTTATATCTGGATATGAATGTGTGAGGCCATAAATTACTGGTACTTAATGTTACCATATTCCTGGTAATCAAAGTTATAAGCATTCAACAAAAAGTATGACTATTATCTATCTGGTTAATGGAGAGCAGTTCATGAAATGTATATTGGAAACAAATACATGATGTTCTACATTATGATTATAGCTACTAAGCACTGAATTGTAAAATTAATATAATATAATATTTTTGTTGCCTGGAATTGAACCCATAGAGATTTGTCTTTACCTAACCATTGATTACTGCAAAGTTACATGAGCTAATTGTACAGGTCTGTACAATTTACAAATGTAAAGTGTGCATACTCACCTAGTTGTCTGTCAAACAATTATTGCTTGTTGTCCATTTACTTGAAAAACTATTGGTAAAATCAGTGCTATTATGAAATGTCAATCATAATTACCCATTGCTTCTCTGATGCATCCCAGTCTCTCCTGATGCACCTTCTGGTTTTCTTCAATGTCTGTAGAAGCTGCAGAAAAAGAGAAGTAGAAGACTTGTTGGTGTTAAATGTCATGGTAGTGTAATGCATGGATATGGGGCCACATACTTACACAACTCACGCATTGTGTGGGACCTATATTCCTCGCATTGACTAAGGAGGTGCTGTTTTCACCTCTTGAAGTCAATATAAAGGTGACAGCACTATTCATCCATGTGTGAGATGCCAGACGCATGAGTCACAGCTTGACTAATCTATTCCAAGTTACATCCTTGTGCTGAGATCTGGTATAGCCACCCTGCAGAAGCATTTGGCTATAATGTTTATAGCACTAGTTATTAAAAAGACCCGTATAGAGCTTGGCTCCCTCTACAGAGTCAAACTTTATTGCACTAGCTCCACTAGACAAACTATTGCCAGGATCCACCTACCATCTACCCTACTGTATGCTTCATCCATTTTCGCTAACATTAAGAAATCAGATCAAGCTAAATGTGAAGCCTGTTATAACAAAATCACCAGATTTGCCAGTAATTCATCATACAGATCCCATCACTGTACTGCACTTCAACAACTAAACTGGTTAGAACTATATTCTCCTACCCTTCAATCAACTCATTACTGCCCATGCCATAATATACCAATGGGACAAATGCTCTGCTCTTCACAATGTTCTAGAACCCTAAGATCTTCTGATAAGTTTCTGTTAAAAGTCACAAAATCTAACAACACTTTTGCAGATTCTCCTTACTCCAATCATACATCTAAGAACTGGAACGCCATCCACCTACATACCCATAACATTACCAAGCCATCCAAGCTTAAACAACTTCTCAAGGCACATTTTACTAACAACCGTCTCTGCTCATGCACAACCCCAGGCTGATAGATTTTAATTCTATTATCTCTTTTTGCTATTTTCCTTATTCTCTAATTCTCATGCTTCCTATAAATCCATTTTTATTACATCTTTCTCCATTCAATATCATCTCTTTAAGACCTTCTAACCTCTCTTTGCTCCTTTGTACCATCTATCTTGTACTCATTGTTTACTGAAGAAATGCCTTTATACCCATTCCTTGAGGATGAAACTTCTTGTATATAGTTCTGTATATAGTTATTTTTCTATACTTTTAAAATTATTATTATTTACTTTGCGTCTAATGCATAACTGCACTGATTTTATCTGTGATTGTGAAATTGTTTTCCTCAAGGTTGTTACATTTTATTTTGGAGATTTTCTCACTGGGCCTCCACTGAAAATGGGCTGCTAGCCGAGTCAGACCGCCCTGGTAAACAAATGTGAAATACATAAATAAATAAATAAATAAATAAAATAATGTTTAAAAAGGAGGGCTACAAAAATCATACACACTCTCTCATACCACTTCTGTGCTCTAAATGTAATACTGCCCTCGACATCATCTACCATGATTTCACTTCCAAGACCTCAGGAAACATAGCAGTGAATTAATGCCCATAACACATCTTGCATGCATCAGCCTGTGAGCATTGAATGACATTGTTGAAAACAGCATTTACACAAGAGAAGCCATAGAAATGGGTTAGAATTAAATGTATAAATTATTTCTTCAATGTTCAGTTTAAGTGAGAAACATGGTAGTAACACTTGGCCATGTGTGGTGAGCAATATATATATATATATATATATATATATATATATATACCTCACAGTGATTCCAGCTCATGGTGGTTGCTCTTGATATCTCAATTATGTCAGTTATGTTTCAGATGACTTTGACCCATCTCTGGGTATTCCCTCACAGATAGTTCATAGCATTTATAACATTAAAACTCTAGCTCACAAATGTGTAATAACCCACATGATATTTTTGTTCCTCTGTGTTGTCCTTATGTACATTTTGTTTCAGTATTAAAGGATGCATTGGTGTCACATAAAAAGTAAAACAGTGTCAGTGATAGCACCTTGGACTCGAACGCATGACAAAATGAGACACAAACTTCTGAATGCTATCAATATATACTACTACTGTACTAGTAATGCCTCAGTAGAACTGGCATTATAATTGTGTACAGTGAGAACTATAAACATGTACTTGACTAGAAATATACATGCATCTGTCAATCCTGTAACTGTTGCACTATACAGTATATGAATTAGAAGTTCCATTTCTCCCCAGTAATTCCTTATTTATGACAGTGTTCTATGTCAACTGTCATGCAAACAAAAATTACATTTGTAGTTTGGAAGACTTCTCTTGTCTGTGTGTCTGATATCCTATTATTTTAAGTGGCATGATTAGTGTTTGGAGAGCAAATACTGAAGAAAGAGACATACACAGTATACAAGAGGGGATGTCCTCACAAGCACATTTTTTAAACTGTCCTAGCCTCCCCATAGATGCTGCCGCTGCTGTGCTTGCTAGGGTGTTAGTGACCATTCATAACCATTATTTAAGGGTTCCCCCCTCCCATCACATACCTACATCAGTTAAGAAGAATCACCCAGAAAATACTGTGGACCCAGCAAAGAAGTTTGAGAGAACCATAACCTGAAAGTAGTGAATACCATTCGTAACTATTATTTAAGGGTCCCCCCCCTCCCATCAAATACCTACATCAGTTAAGAAAAATCACCCAGAAAATACTGTGGACCCAGAAAAGAAGTTTGAGAGCACCATAGCCTGAAAGTAGTGAATGTATGTTAACTTTCTTGGTTTAGTGTATTTTACATAGTGTACTCCCTTAAGGACAGCTGACTGACTTTAGTGTGGTCAAACGCTGCATCACAGATTAGTGGCAAGCATCACCCCCCCCCCATATATCTGTTACCTTCTTAGTTACATTGCACTCCTTTTCCTCTATAATCTAGAGTGCACCTTTGCCTCTTCCTACCCATCCTGCCCACACTCCAGCTCCCTGAAATACACAACACATGTCTGATATACTGACTATTTTGTTTGAATTTAGTCTAAGTTTACTTAATTGCCACATAACTACCTTCCACCCATATAGGATACATATTGCAGTAATGGGTTCTCTTTCACATAAGACTGATAGTCACCCAAACTCTCCAGTGTCTTGGACTACTGGCACTAGGTCCTAATCTCTCTCCCTTCCATCTGCAACACTCCTGTATGTCCTGCCCATCTCTCCTGTCCCTTCCCTCTTACATCCTTCCTTCCAAGAAAATCCATCTCTCCTGTCTCTTCCCTCTTGCATCCCTCCTTCCAAGAAAGTTTACTTAGGGAACCCTGTTGGCGAGGCGCCATTTTCAAACTGTCCTACCCTCCCCAAAGATGCTGCCACTGCTGTGCTTGCTAGCATGTTAGTGGTAAGGAATTTGTACCACTATTTTTTATTTCTGTACATGCAATAGTATCTGCCGAAGTAAATTCATGTTTAAGGAACTGTAGAATGTTTTTTAGAGTTACCTCTGCTTCGTGAATTAACCCACAGGCAAGCGGAAACTATGAGTGTAACTGCACATTGTAGAGGTTTTAAATAATTATGTCACGGCTGTAAACTGTGTCTGCATTGCCTTATCTTTTGGAAACAATAAATTCAAGCATATACTAGCTCCTATATTTACTTTATCAGCATTGCGTGCTGTATGCTGTGTGTTAAATACTTGAATTAGCCTGATTATTGCCTTATCTTTTAGAAACAGTTTATTTGGTTTAACATCATTGCGTGCTGTATGTTAAATACTTGAACTATACTGATTATTGTCTTATCTTTTAGAAATAGTACAGGCAAGTGTATACTAGCTCCTTTAATTAGTTAAACAGGATTACGTTCTGTATGCTGGTGGTTACATACTTGAATTGGACTGATTACTGGCCTACATACCATTCAAGTGCATTGCCTTATACTTTAGGAACAGTAAAGGCAAGCACACAACAGCTCCTTTAATTAAACAGCATTGCATGCTGTATGCTGTCTGATATATAACTGAATTAGCCTTATTATTTCTGGATACTGACTTACTTAACTTCCAAGTGTAAACATAATAGCCGCACTAGTATATCAGTCAGCATTGCCAGCCGTTAAAGTGATAATTCACTGTCTGCTTAAAATGCTTAATGGTTACAGCAAAGGCTGTCTATAATATAGCATAGTGACTCCCGCTTGCATTAGATATAGCTTATTAATGTTACAATTAGTTAGAATGTTGATGAATACATCCTGTACTTATTAGATAAAACTTGATAGTTAAGCCCTTGTATACCACTTTTTGTGTGGAGAACATTTGTCTTGGGTTACCGGTCTAAATAACCACAAATTAAGATTCTGCTTGACCTACAAGGGTAAACAGAGCTGGGGACATATCCAGCCTCCTCTCATTGCACTGAGACATTTAAATGTATTCTCAGATACCATAGCTCCACTTGGCTTACTGTTTCATGGATATTAATACATGCTTGGGACCTTGCAGTTTCTGAATTGGTCTTGCTGTTTGATGACTACAATGTTTAAGTAAGATAAGTGAACACCTCCTGAACTGTTTTTTTGCTGTTTATAAGGTAAAGTTGCTTAAATATAAGACCTGAATGACCAAATTGCTGTGCTAGAACCTTGTATACCATGGTAGTAGTGCAAAAACAAAAAGAAAAAGCAAGTTTTGAACAAAAAGCCTGTCCTAGCCTGTATGCAAACATCCTGAGTACTATTTATCTCTTTCCCTCCTCCAGACCATACATAACCATTATTTAAGAGTTTACCCCTCCCATCAAATATCTACATCAGTTAAGAAGAAGTGCCCAGAAAATACTGTGGACCCAGCAAAGAAGTTTGAGAGCACCATAGCCTGAAAGTAATGAATGTATGTTAACTTTCTTGGTTTAATGTACTTTACATAGTGTACTCCCTTAAGGACAACTGACTGATTTTAGTGTGGTCAAATGCTGCATCACAGATTAGCAGAAGGCATCACCCCCCCCCATATATCTGTTACCTTTGTAGTTATACTGCACTCCTTTTTCTCTATAATCTAGAGTGCACATTTACCTCTTCCTACCTATCCTACCCACACTCCAGCTCCCTGAATTACACAACACATCTCTGATATACTGACTATTTTGTTTGAATTTAATCTAAGGTTAGTTAACTGCCACATAACTACCTTCCACCCATATCGGATACATATTGCAGTAATAGGCTTTCTTTCACATAACACTGATAGTCTCCCAAACTCTCCAGTGTCTTGGACTACTGGCTCTGCCCTGCTCTGCTTACTACACTCACTTTGCCCCCCTACCCTACCCCCATTCCTACCCACCCCATATCAATTACATTTATAGTTAGACACTACACCCTCTATCAGTTCGCTCCCACCCAATTAGTATCACACCAAACATATCACTTACAGACCAACACCCTTCACCACACCTATACTGTCACTCATTATTAGTATATCAAACCCACTTACTTTAAGATACTACCCTTAAACACTCTTCACCAAACATGAACTATAAACAACAGTCCCACATAAAAAAAGTGCTACTATACCTATGTACTATCATCACCTTTCTCCTGCTCTCCTACCTCTCCTCTTACCATACTCCACTACATATAAGTACCACCCCCACAATGCAAAACCGAACCTCTATCTATTCCCCTGAAACTTTCTAACTTCCCTATCAAGCCACTAGACCTCACATCCTCTAGATCAGTCTCTTACTCCCACTACAAACTGGCAGTCAAAACTAACCCTCACTCCTCATTAAACCATACTAAATTACTGCACATACTAAACTGTATCTTCAGCTTCTCCACAAACTCATTTGCTGTGGTGACATTCACCCTAATCCAGGGCCACCGCAGCACCCTACACAGACTCTAATCAGCCAAACCCCCTATACTATAGACCTACCTCCTCTCTCCTCTTCATTAACATAAATGCAAGAAGTATACTTTACAAAATCCAGGACCTTCACGCCCTTCTACCTGTATATAGACCAGAAATAGAAGTGCTAACTGAAACATGGCTTAAACCAGGACACCATAATGAGATTACAGCCTCTGGCTATAACATATTACGCAGAGATAGAGTAGAGATAAAGGGAGGTGGCGTAGCGTTATTGTTCCAAAATCATCTCACCATTGAACAAATTGATTATAACACCCAAGAAATCAAAGATGTTGAACTAATCCTTGCCAAATTAAAACTAAACTCAAACAAACATATCAGTATTGCAGGTGGCTACATTCCACTACTATAATGAAAAACCTGCTAAACTGGATCTCAAACTCCATGCCACAAGAAACTTTACTATTAGGTGATTTTAATGTTGACTGTCTGAACTGCTCTAGCCATACTCCAGCTACCCACATTAACCTCCATAGATTTACCCAAATTATATCCATCCCAACCAGAACAGACAAAACCTCAAAATGCTAATCCATCTTAGACTGAATTCTGTTATCTGACCCCACTCTAGCATGGCACTTTGGCCATCTACCTGATAGTCTAAGTGATCATCACCCAACCTACCTAATTCGGAACAGACCCTATTACATAAGCCAACCCAATCTCAGAGTAATACTTAACAAAAAGACCTTTAAAACAACTGACTTCATTATATAAATACAAAGCTGTAATTGGATACCCCTAAAACTACTATCACTAGATGATGCCGTACAGTACTTTAACTCCACTTTCCTGCAAATCCTAAACTGTCATGGCACCTCCATAACTATAAGACTAAAAGCTAACTATGCTCCATGGCTATCTAAAGATACTAAGACTACAATGAAGGAGAGGGATCAGGCCTGGAGTCAATATCAAAAGAACAAAACCAGTACTCTGAGGCAAACCTACCAAGAACTTTGAAACCAAAAAGCAAATCAAACTAGACAAAAGTAACTACTACAAAAACATGCAGGAAAAATATGCCAACAACCCTAAGAAATTTTGGAATATAATAAATGGCATAATCCACCCAGGTAAAGCCACCACCCCAACCCCAGTACTGTCAAACAATGACAACATTCCCACACAGTTTAACAAGTTATTTACTGAAACAGTCCAAACCCTTACCAATGCCCTCAATACCACTAGCAGCCCTATACCAGGTGCTACCAAAACCCACTCTACTACTCAAAACAATACCACCAACTTTTCCCTACACCCTGTGCCCACTAAAATTATTTCAAAGCTCCTTAAGAAACTTAAACAAACTACACTAGCTGCTGACACCCTACCAGCAGAATTCCTTCAGATAGCAGCAGATGCCATAGCCAAACCAGTGTCCATCCTCATAAACAGGTCACTTGCAGAATTCAAAGCCCTTACCATGTGGAAAACATCACACATTATTCCACTGCACAAAGGGGGCAACTCCTTAGAACTCACCAATTACTGCTCATTCGCAATACTTTCACCCCTATCCAAGATATTAGAGAGAGTTGTACATTCCCAACTACTTCAGTACCTCTTACAAAACAACTTAATCTCCAAAACCCAGCATGGCTTTAGACCATCCCATAGCACCACCACAGCATTACTATCATTTACATATATAGCTAACAACAACAGAAACAATGAACTATTTGTATCTTCCATTTTCTTAGACTTATCTAAAGCCTTTGACATGGTAGACCATAACATTCTTCTCCAAACTTTATCTAGCCGAAGCCTTAGTCCCTCCACTATATCATGGTTTACTACCTACTTATCTGGTCAACAGCAGGCAGTCCTATGGCATGACCAGCTGTCCCCCCTGCTACCAGTATCCATAGGTGTCCCTCAAGGATCCATCCTTGGCCCACTATTGCTCTCACTATTCACCAATCAAATCAATTCCTCCACACTCACAGCATCAGTAGTACAATACGCAGATGACACCACCCTTATAAATGCTGCCCACACATTAAAGGAACTGCAAATCCTCACCCAAAACACTTTTACTCTAGCCGAAACATGGTTCACAAGCATCAAACTTATTCTTAACCCCAAAAAAACTAAATTAATTATTTTCGACCCAGGTCATGCCCCCCCCCCCCAACAACGCTTTCACCATTCACTCCAAAGATAACATTCAAATCACTCCAACTGCACATACTCGACTGTTAAGTGTAGAACTGTTAAGTGTAGAAATAGACAATAACCTCAAATTTGACATCCATATAGCACAAACCATTAAGAAAGTTAATAAAAAACTAGGACTTCTCTATAGGAAAAAATACTTTATAACTAAACAAACCAAAGCTAATATTGCAAGAACTCATCTCTTATCCATCCTTCTCTATGCCTCTCCCATCCTTACTAATCTCCGCCAGAGTGATCTGAACAAAATGAAATCTTATTATAACAAAATAGCCAAGTTTGCTACTGAAACCTCATACAAATCCCACCACTGTCTCACCCTTGACCAACTCAATTGGCTCAAGCTACCTCAACTACTTCTGTTTAACCAACTCACAATAGCGCATAATCTCTTCTACCTTCCAGAAAAAAATCCTACACTTCAAAAGATAATTAATGCCCACATCCCTACCAGAGCCTTACAATCTAGTTCTCAGAACCTAATAAGCATTATCAGACACACAAATGATGTTGGCAAATCTCTCTCTCCCTGCACTATTGCCAAAATCTGGAACTCTCTACCTAGCCAAATAACCTCCACTATTCAATTTAAGAAAATCCTGAGAACCCACTTCTCAAACAACTGGCTTTGTTCATGCTACTCCCCAGGTTAATTTGCACAAATACCATGTTCAAGGATTCTACTTAAGGTCCCCTAATTCCTTTTACTGTAAAGCTTAACAATCACGGGTTATTTCTGTAACAAAATATCAAGAGTACTCATAATTTAGAAAGGAAAAAAAAACATTTTTTTCTTGTGTTTATATTTTATATTCTATAGAAACCCTACTACTAGAATGCTGTATGCTGACTTTACTAAAGGAATTGTTAATCTATACATAACTTATGTTCCTATGGAACCTATATTTCTGTATGATATTCTTGTGTAATTTCTTTATGACATGCTTTTGGAGTTTTTCTCCCCGGGCCTCCACTGAAAATGGATGTGTGTCCAGTCGGACCTTCCCAGTTAACAAATGCAAAATAAAATAAATAAATAAAATATTGCAGGATAATTTACACTTGATCTTTATACAGATATGCCACTGAAACAGTGTGCAGATGTTTGGAAAGCTGTTTTGCTGAGCTAGTCATATTCAGCTACCTTAGAAACTTGATAGTTATGTTTTCTCATGGTATTGAGCTTGTACTATTTGTTCCACAGAATGCACACAGTAGTGTATTGTCTTTATTACTAATAGTGAAGTGATCACACCAGGAGACACACAGGTAACATTGTCAGTGTTAGTAACCGCAGTAAACAAATATCACTGCAGCATTACCATTATAAATTCCATTTGTGTGTACGTAGAAGGCATAGAGTACATTACATTGTAAAAATAAATCTTCATGTATGACACTATGTAAAAGTACACTTTCCTTATATGTATTCAAACCCTGCACCCATTGCACTGCCCTTCAGGATGAATTTCATTAGCATATGCAGCCATTCAGGCAATTATACAAAAAATAAGTTTCTGCATTCAGTAATGTCCAAAATATTAAGTAAGGTGCAATTCTACTAGTCTTGTTTGAATGGCTAATGGTTATGTTTTGGCTCATGTGAAATAAATAACGTTTCTCATAGAATCAGAACTGTCATTCTCTCAAGCACATTGATGACTGGCACAGATGCACAATGCCAAACATCACGCAAAGGATGAACCCCCCCCCCTCAAAAAAATATATTGATAAAATTCAGTGTAATGATTTTTAAACTTTGTGGGTTTTTACAAGTAAAATGTTTACAGAATGATTCCTACTTTCATGTAGACAACACCTTCACATGTTGAGCCACATGAACAGTTAAGTCAAGCACATGTGCTGAGCATTGTACTCCTGAAATGTGCAGTTATGTTTCACTGCTAGCAGACTGTAGTTATTTTTCCTTGCCCAGTACAACTGAGTGACCAAGATCATAAAAAATGGAACGGTCTTTAAGAATGTAAGGATAGAAAGAATGGCTGTTGTGTATTACTTAATTTTGCTGCCTTTGTTAAATGAAAGTTTTAAAGCTTTGCATAAATATAAATAACTGGTTTTAGCTGCATATATATATATATATATATATATATATATATATATATATATATATATATATATATGTCTACTTCATATGACCTAAGTTTCATTTGATTGAAATTCATTTGACTGAGACCAAAACACTGAAAGTTCAAAAGACTAAAAACTCATTTGACTGAAACTCATAACAATAACACATTAAAGTAAAAGGTATATGCCCTTTTCCTCACTGTCGTGCAATCCTGGAGTTAGTATATATATATATAGTTGGGGGGTGGGGGGCAGAGCCCCATTAAAGAAGCCCCCCACATACTTTATACATTTTAAACCATACACATGGATATTTATAACTGCAATGAATAACTCTTTGCAGAAAACAATATTTACCTAAAATATGTGGGGGGCTTCACCCCCCACCCCCCCTTACTATATATATTAACTCCAGGATCACACTACAGTGGGGAAAAGGGCATATATCTTTTACTTTAATGTGTCAGTGTTATGAGTTTCAGTCAAATGAGTTTTCAGACTTTTGAACTTTCAGTGTTTTGGTCTCAGTCAGATGAATTTCAGTCAAATGAAATTTATGTCATGAAGTAGACCCATATATATATATATATATATATATATATATATATATATATATATATATATATATATATATATATATATACACACCAGAATATCTATATCTATATATATATATATATATCTATCTATATACATATATATATATATATATCTATATACATATATATATATATATATCTATATCTATATACATATATATATATATATATATATATATATATATATATATATATACATACATATACATATACATACACACTTCAGATTTCAGCACCCTGGGCAAGCACAGCAAACCAGTGACACACTCAGTCAGCTCTACAAGTGAAGGGGGGGAGGAGAAAGAAAAGGACGTTCCTTTTACTAGCACACCAACTAGGTTGCCAGATGTATGACATGCCCCTCCCCACTCCAGCCATTCAGATTATGTTTCTGTGGCCTACCTCCAATTCTCATTAAACATATTTAATAAAAAATATCTTTCAAACTGTAGCAAACAGTTGCTACAGTTTATACCCTGTCTGCACAAAGCACTACAGTAGTTATACTTTAGTTTAAAAAAAACTCCTTTTTAAACTGTAGCAAACTGCTTATACAAATGTAGCAAACATTTGCTACAGTTTATACCCTGCCTGCATGGAGCACTATGGCACTCATGTTTTAGTTAAAAAATATTTTTAAACTGTAGCAAACTGCTTACTACAAATGTAACAAGCAAATGCTACAGTTTATAACCCGCCTGCATGGAATGCTTCAGTGCTCAGGTTTTAATAAAAAACAAATTTTTTTTTTTCACTTTTAAGCTGTAGCAAACTGCCTGCTGCAGTATAGCAAGCAGTTTACTACAGTTTAGACCACACAGAGAGTGCTATAGCACTCCGGTTTGACTGTAAATGTGATACCAGGTTTTAAAAGACAGTATTGCACTAAGAAAAGATCAGGGTCAGCTGATCATATCCCCATTCCTCCCAACACTTTGCACCTGAGGCAGTTGCTCCTCTTTCTGTACTATGGGGTTTCATTCACATTGTTAGATATCTACATCTGATGTCCGAGATACGTGCAAAGACACCAACATAATATGTGTTACCAGATTTTAAAAGACAGTATTGATCTAAGAAAAGATCAGGATCAGCTGATTACATTCCCATTCCTCCCAACACTTTGCATCTGAGGCAGTTGCTCCTCTTGCTGTACTACTGGGTTTCATTCACATTGTTAGGTATCTACATCTGATGTCCGAGATACGTGCAAAGATACCTCACATAATTAGTGCAATACTTGGACAAATATGTGCATCAAGGTTTAGTCCTAAATCCATGGGATTGTAAGTTAAAAAGTTATTGACTTCTTTGTCTGACATACCCTTTCAAAATATAATTCTCATTAGCAGGGATCCTTAGCACTTTATTGCTTGACCAGTAGAAGTGCTAATGAGACACACTTGTAAGGCATTAGTTAGCAAAACATTTTTTAATCCCTGTTCTTGTACTGCTCAGGCATGTGCTTATAATCTAGGAACCAAAAGCATGTTTATCTTCACAGCACATCATGCAAATTAAGTGATTCAAAAAGGATAATGTGTTTAGAGTTAATTAACATATTCCACATGCTCAGTGTGGTTTATCTACACCTTATAACTATGACATGAGCTATGGAATTTCCATCATGCTGAGGAAGATTGCCTTGTTTCCTAACTGCTGCTGAACAAATTACTGACAACAATCTCAGTACAGGACTGCAGAGGACAGTGTTGGATATCTTTCAAGGTATGTATTCTTCAATAGTGCTGCTCACTGGTAGTATGCTGATATAGACATTTGCAATGACTGATTCCTACCTGCAGTGTTTTGAACAAGTAATCTGAAATGTACATCATGGGGATTGGGAAACTCACACACATTCATGTGTACAGAGTCCTTTAGAATTATCGTGATATGCTTAAAAGTTAAGACTATCACCGACTGAGTTCTATAGGTTTTTTGTTATATTAACCACTGTTTCTGCTTGTTGTTAAGACTGTTGTTTCTATTATGCTACTTACAGACTGCATACTGATATATTGTGTTACATAGGTATAGCAGTCTGTACTACCTGTGTGTTCTATTCTGTGTTGTGATCACAACAAGGATATGGGTCCCAAATCCAAAAGTAAGATGGGATCATCCTCATGGAAGCCTCCCTACCCAGATGCTGAGAATAAGGCCATAATATAGGCTGTCCATCTACATAGTGTATGACATTTGATACATGTGGCTCTGACAAGCCCTTCCATGACTTTGGTGGCAGGTGGACATCAATGTCAGTGCTGTTGGTGGCCATAGTCATGTATGCCACATTATCTGACACATGATCAGTGATATCATTATAAAGGCCACTGTCAGGGTAAAGGCTATGGCAAAGGTCTACTGGCAGTAGGACATCTACCAAACCACTAATCACTGAGATAGAGGAGTTCCTGTCAATTATTAAGGATCCAGGCAGCTCAGAAGAGTTTCACTGTGTGATAATGGATGTTTGGGCAGAGCTGCAGAAGATCCACAGGGTTTCCAATATTGATGTCCCAGGTATGCCATTAAAATATTTCTAACATCCACCTTTACAACTGAACTATTTTGTCTAGGTACATCTGACATTGGGGTACAATGACTTTCTGCACATGGTACAGGCATATTTACATGTATTAGTTTTGTATATTACTCCTGAGATTGCAGCATTTGCATTGTAGTTCAGTTGTTTTGTCCTAAGTATTAGTATAATATTTATTTGTCTTATTTTTATTTGTTTTAGTGTTTTCACAGGTGAAGCATTGTCTGGCATCAGCACTGTGGCTCTTCCTCCATCTGATGTTAGACTAACATTGTCCTCTGATAATGGCAGTGATGAACATGCTAAGTCTAGGGTTGCAATGGGTATGGCAGACACATAGAGTGTGGCTCCCACATCTCCTCCCCACAGTATGGAAGCAGCCAATATGACTAGACATGCACATGGCATAGAACCATCTGAAAGAGGACATGGGTGATCAGGAGAGTGTGATAACCCCAGTTGTGGACATGGCAGAATCTTCCCTTAGTCATTGTGAGGTACCACACAGGGGTGTTGGTAGAGGTGGTCACAGAAGAAATGCTTACTGCCGTCTCTCTAAGGCTGGTGTATCAATATCTCTCACTTAACATATATGCAAGGCTGTCATGAAGGCATAGACAAGTTCCACTAGTGCCTCGGAAGAGATCATTAGACTACTGTATGTTGTGCATTCCAACATACAAGACTGCATGAACCGTATATGTGACTCCCTGAACAGGATGAATGACACGCTGGACCATGCCATATTGAGAGGGGGAAGCATCCGTGAAGACAGTGTGACAGGACATCATTAGATATCAGCCGATGTGGCTATGACATGTCAGAAGCCATTCCTGCAATGGTAGCAAATCCACTGCTACATCACTGGTGGATGCGTGCATACCCATATGTATTCATCAACATGGTCATGGTTGTGGACATGGTCATGATAACAGCTTGTGCAGCAGACATTGTTCACATTTAGGTAGCAATCCAACGTCTAGCCAGTGTCTGGAAATAGCAGTACAACTGCTGGCAGAGGTAGTTCTCATGGTCAGAGGCATCTATGATGAAATGATCCTCTACTATGCATGGCTCACCCCTGACCAGTATGCCAGGATTTAGTGCTGGCACAAAAACTGTGTCTGTGTCCCTACAGATGACACACCTCACACACACATGTGCACACACACACACACACACACACACACACACACACACACACACACACACACACACACACACACACACACACACACACTCACCACTTACTTCAAAATCACATCTGGACATACTGTCCCTGAAAATGCGTACTTGTTATTAACTTATCTTTTATAGGATCATAGGAAGCTACTACACTAATGGCCCTAGGGGCCTTAGAAGCCTAGCCAAGTTCTGCCCTTGTTTCCATGTCCAGCAACTATTGCTCTATTGTCTCACACATGCTCTCCTGTACCCCCCAACACACACGTACACACACGCACAAATAAGGATGCTTGTTCTCTACCCTTTGCACAATCTGTGAGTTAGCATTGGCTATATCTGATGCACAAAGGAGCCAACCAATGCAAGCTGGGTCAAAATTCTTGTTTTTTTCATTCGGATGTGTAATCATGTTTAATTTTTGTTTAGACTGTTTATCTTATGTCATAGTATTTGTAGTAGTACTTGTGTAGAATAACTTGCCCACTTGTGCTCTGAGTGCCCTGCCCTCTTCAGGGGTGTCTCACTTGGACTTATTATGTCTGTTGCACATAGTGAGCAGGTAATGCATGGGTTAGACAAAAATGCTTCTTTGTACTGTATAGCTGCAAATTGTTATTTGTGTCTTAATTTATGCTTATATTCTGCAATCATAGCTGTATAGATATGTTGCTCACCCACCTGTACAGATGATGTTGAGATTGCCCTACCCCTATAGATTTGTTTCACATGGGCTGATTAAGCCTGATGCTCAGAGTGGCCAGGAAATGCATAAGGAAGCAATAGCCTGTTTTGTTTGAATGCATCATTGTTTGTGTCTGTATTTGCTGGACATAACAGTTAATTTTATTCCTGTGTTGGTGTCAGTAATTTTTAGTTCCTGTTTACTTCTGTTTACACACAGTACTATTTGTTGGTGAAAGATTGATAGCAGACCTTTGCTATTGCTCCTGAGAATGTCCAGGCCTGTGGTTGCATGAGTCTGATGATTGCAGTACTTAGCCAGTGCCTTATGTAAGCAAAGTCTGGTCTGTTTGCATGCATCGATGTTATTGTTTGTATCTGATAAGATCTTATTTTTCATCAAATAGTGAGTGTGTGTGTAATTTGCTGCTTTTTAGGCAATGTTATGGCTTATTATGCCCACCTCCTTCTGCCATGATCATCCCTCCTGCTGGTTCCTCATCTGACTCCCCAACTGTCAGCTGCAGCTGCCTGTGGTGCTGGCAACTGTAGTCCCTGTATTGGGGTACCCTGCTGTAACTGTTTTCTACGTATAATATTATGTAAGATGGCACTCACAGTCATTATTTTGGAAGATGTGGTAGGGGCATTTTGCAGGCAACCTTCAGATGTATCTAGACAGTGGAACCATGAATAAAGCATTCAAATATATACTCTCTGATTTTCTAGTCTTCCTATTTGAATATTGTAACTTTGCCCAGTGGGGTTGTGTGGGTTTCTCATTGCAGTCATGAGTCAAGATTCCAGGGCATATCCCACATCCCCCAGTTGATGTCTTTGTGAGAAGTTAGGTACAAGTCACAGGTGTGTCATATGTGAGAGTCATGACAACTGCCTGGGTGACCTGCACACACACATTATAGATAATATCCTGCACATTGCAGATCAGATGTATACAGCTCAGCAAGCTCCTGCCTTATGCCCTGCAGAGTTCTACAGCAGCAGAGAGACAAAAGAGAGACTTTGGAGTGATTAAGTATAATTTTTCTGCATTTTCTTGCTGCCTTTAGCTAATTCTGTCTAAAACGTGGATTTTCTAGAGTTTCTGTGATTTAAAAATCTTGTTTCAGCTACATATTGTACTTGTTTTACTGCCTGCACTTTAACAAAGTCATTTTTGTGCTTAAATTACCTATTTAACTGTTGTAGGCTACACACTCAAGTGTGATAGCCATTTCTGTGCACTTAAAGTGTTTTTTTTATTGTATCTGCTTTATTTTCTGAAAAAAAACCTAAAAAACAAAACAAAAAGAATACTTGCTTTCCCGCTTTTCTAAGCTAGTATAGTCCAGTTTTCAGGTTAGTGCTGAATTCAGGGCTATGTTACAAGTTTCTGTGTTTGCTTATACCTTACTTGGATAGAAGGAAGTTTCTCTGTTCACTGTGAGAGAGGGAGTTTTGAGCAGCCTATCTGTCCCTGGAGGAGTGGTTTCAGCCCAGAAATTAGTAGTTTATTGGCCATTTTGGGCTAATTTCTATCTCTTTCATTTACCTGCTATAAAACCCGCATTTGCGTGGTTTTGAGCACCAGGCAGCACCGGTTAGCTAGGGTATAACTATTCCCAGCTCCACAAAGTCTACTCTTCATTTTTTTCCCTTGGAACTAGACAAACTTTCAACTTAAGCACTTTTCTCATCCTGGCACTTGCTCAAAACTCATAGCAAGCACTAATAAACCCTAGCACTAGACCCCCCCCCTATACTGTAGAGAAGCTTAAGGCTCTCTATTCAACCTTACCAGCCAATCAGTAAAACAGTTCACTGTACCTATCCAGGCATGTTCAAAGGGCAGTTTCAGGTGTACTCTCTCATCCAACTGGTGAATCTGGGCATTTTGAGGCAATATTACAATTGCCTCATGTACACAGACAACCCTCTCCTCCTTCCACCAAATACTAATACATGCGAGAGATGCAATTATACAGCCAAACTGGAGGTTAAGCTCTCTCAACCCAAGACTGGACCAGGCAGTGAAGAGGAGAAGGGAATTACTTGCATTACACTACCAGTCTCACGTAGACCTATGAAACCAGCACCGGCAAAAAACACACATAAATACATGAAAACTTACTCGGAGGCTTTAAATAAAAATCTGCAAAAGCAGCAGAGACCTCCAAAGCAGACATCCAAGCAACCTCCACCCACCAACATAAACCATGAACCACATACTTCATAAAACCAGTGTGCCACGCAATCACAGCCCTTAAGGCAAAATAACATACCCAACACACTAGTAATAGGTGACTATGTAGTCAGGCACACTGATGTCCCACTCACTAGGCTGAACAAGGAGAAGGTTACTGTTAGCTGCCTGTTGGGTGCCAGGATCCGCCTCATAAAACAAGCACTCAGGTCACTCCAGAACAAGTACAAATATGACTCTGTCATTGTCCATGTTGGTGTGAATGACCTGAGCCGTACCTCCCTGGACTACATGAAAAGAGACATAGAGGAGCTCTCTGATCACATAGCCCAGGCTGGTATGACCCTGACCCTGAGTGGCATCCTGCTCTCACCAAGAATGATACCATGGTATAGAGAAAAAAATATTCATTTTCAACAATTGGCTAAGCTTCTGGTGTCATTCAAAGGGGATCCATTGTCTGTCAGCATGGGATGACATGCTCAACAAGCCAAGCTGCTTCGCTAGAGACAGCTTTTACCTGTTACCCTTAGGCTTTTGAATACTGGCCAAGGCTCTTGCCACCCCATAGTACCTTTTTTAGGCAAGGCCCAAAAGACAAACCCACCGCCGTACATAGCACAAGCAATAAAAAACTGAGGGTAATGCTGCTCAGTGCCAGAAGTCTAAACCTCAAAATGCATGCACTCGATGCACTCCTCAGTATGGAGAAAATTGATATATGTGCAGTAACAGAAATCTGGTTTAAGGCTCCAGAGAGCATCCCAGCACTACCAGGCTACAACTCATGCCATACATTTTGGCCACAAAACCCATACCGAAATACAAAAGGCGGGGGAGTATCTATATTCATCAAGGATATCCACACCTCCAGGTTAGTGGCACAGCACGATGCTTCAGAGATCATCCCTGTGCAACTAACAAAGAGCAAAACTGCTATTCAAATTATAGTTTGCTACAGATCACCTACCATGTCCCAGGACCCCTCTGCACATTCCTGGAAACACTGGGAAACGTAAAGGTCCTACCAAACACCCTGATATTGGGTGATTTCAATTACCCAAATATTAATTGGGAGAACTACTCAAGTACTAACTCCCTTGCCCATCATTTCCTAGAATTTATTAACTCAAATGCCCTGGATCAACTGGTCAACACCCCCACCAGAGGTGACAACATATTGGACCTGGTCATCACCAACATGGGCAACCAGTGTTCCACACCGGAGGTCAACCCCTCACTAGTTAGATCTGACCATAAACTAAACACTCTGGATATCCACATTCCGCCACCAATCCGGTCAAAGAAACCACCATGAACAACTTTTCAAAAGCAAACTTCATGTTACTTAAGACCAAGATGGGAAGTTTCAAAGCTCCCATGCTAAAGGATAATGCTGTCCAAGCTGCAAAATCCTTTAATGCACTCTACAGGCAACTACAAGGATGCATGGATTGTGCTATCCCAAACAAAACCAAGACTCACTCCTCCAAGAAAAGGAAACCAGTCTGGTGGACCCCTGCCATAAACAAGCTATACAACAGAAGAAGGAAACTAGTACAGAAATGAGTAAAATACCTGATCAATATCAGCAAGAAACTACATTTCCTCACAAACTCATCCAAGGCTAGCTTTGAAAGAAAAATTGCCATAGACTCCAAAGATAACCACAAGGCATTCTTTAGCGATGTCAAGAATCTAAGTGGCAATTCTCAGATCTGCTCGGAGTCAGTGCAGAATGGCACAAAATACACTGAGCCAACCGATATAGCCAACATCCTAGCAGACAGGTTCAGTGCAAACTTCACCCCCTCTCACCCCCAAAAGGGTCCATAACTATACCAGAAGAATGTAGTGCCCCTGAAATCACAGACACTCAGGTTAAAACAGTCCTCTCCAAAGCCAAAAGCACAGCATCAATGGGACCGGATGGTGTCCCAGGCTGCATCCTACATGAGCTCAAAGATGAACTAACCCCTAACCTAAACACACTGTTTAAACTCAGCCTCTCCACAGGCTATTTGCCCACAGAGTGGCACACAGCAATGGTTATTCCACTCCACAAAGGTGGAGCCACAATGGACCCCGGGAACTATCGCCCTATAAGCCTGACTAGGTTTGTCTGCAAAGCTATGGAGCACATCATCATGGATCTCATTAACAGAGACACTGGGAACCTCCTAACACTGGACCCTACCCAGTTCGGCTTTAAGGGCAGATCATGCCTCCTAAACCTGGTGGACTTCTTTGAGACAGTTACTAAGGCTATAGATGAGGGAAAGGTGGTCCACACAACCTACCTAGACCCCGCAAAGGCCTTCGACACCATTCCCCACTCAGGTATTATAGACAAGCTTACCAGCCTGAACATAAACCCCTACATCTCGAGATGGGTTGCCAACTGGCTAATGGACAGAACGAACATGGTAAGAGTTGCGGGAGCTAGGTCTGACTCTAAACCGGTTACAAGTGGCATTCCCCAGGGCTCAGTCCTAGGACCCCTCCTGTTCAGCATATACTTTTCAGAGGTACAGGCAAGCACAGGAGGACTAAGGCTGACCAAGTTCGCAGATGACTGCAAACTAGGGACTATAATTGACTCTCCGGCTGACATAGACATCCTCCAAAAGGGTCTCACTGAGACAGATACCTGGTGTCAAAACCATGGCCTCAAGCTAAATGGCAAAAACTGCATAGTCATCCCCTTTGGAAAATACAAAGTACCCACAAACTACCACATAGGTGGTAGCCCACTAAATATGGAAGATGTAATAAGGGATCTGGGGACCCTAGTAGATAGTAACCTCTCCTTTGATAATCATATTGCCAAAGTGGTTAGAAAAGTATTCTGTGTGGCCCACCTAATCACAAAAGGGTTTGCATCCAGATCAAAAGAGGTCATTGGGCTCCTCTACGCATCACTCATCAGACCCATCATAGAGTACAATGCCCCATTTGGGATGTACCTTACAAGACACCTGCAACAACTGGAAAGACCACAGAAGTACCTCACCAAGAGGATCACTGGCCTCAAGAAGATGCCCTATGCAGCTCGACTGAAGAAACTCCAGCTGTACTCGGGTGCATACCGCCTACTCAAAGGTGATCTCTGCCTGACATACAAGGCCATGTCCAACCCAGAATTGATGGATATGCTCCACCTAAAGAAAACCATATCAACTCGAGCCACATGATCCAGGGATCTAAACCTCACCACAACAATAAATAGGACGTGCTGGAGGGATAGATTCCTGTCCCAGAGACTTCCCATGCTCTGGAACAAGATTCAAATCTACATTAGGCAGAGCTCCTTGCTGACCCTCTTCAAGAGAAACCTTGACAAGTGGATGGGAAACAGAAAGATTACACCCAGGGATCACTTCAGTGGCTCTGCTGGACAGAGGCACAGGGAACTAATCTAAGGGAGCAGCGAAAGCCAACACATTCCAGCTAGGCTTATAAATGTCTTTGGGCAGATAGCCTAGTACCTGCCTATGAACCTATGGTAGTTGATGAAGTGATACCCTTTTCTGTGCATATAACTTTTTCCCAGTTCAACAGATGGGAATTTTATTTTGATATGGGTGCAGTCTATGGAACCCATTATCTCAGAGAAATGAGCTATAACATACACATTTTGCATTGTTCTAGCTCTCTCCTCTGGAGTATGTCCTTTGGAGTATGCAAAAACCAGATTTGCACCCTCACATGTTGAAGCATTGCACTGATAAACTGGAAAGTATTGTTAAAGCAGATGCCTGAGAAACCTCCACTATGTCTCCTGTAGGTTACTGAACAATCCTCGTAGCTAAAATCTGTAAAGCTATGCATACTTTAGTATCCCCAGGAATAAGTTATCCACAGTTTCCAAAGGCCCTCAGATAGGGATGGCACATATCTACTGTTTTCTGTATGGTGTGCCTGTTTACCCTGTAGTTGTCCAGTATTTCCATTTAATGTAGGCCATGGTAGGTTAAACATGGTGTAAAGACCTTATGCCTTGAAGGTCATGTCTGGTAGCAGCAGCTACTTCTAAAAGACCCTCTTGCAGATATAGGTTTACACTGGCTTTGGCAACCCATAACATTTTTTTAAAGTTTTCCTGTGGGTGCATTGTTCACACATTTTAGATTATTTTGAATCACTCTACTATGTTTTGTGTTTCATTAGCATACAGCATGGCTCATTATATGGTCATTAGCACATTCTACTACTAACCCTTGTTTTGCACCTAGGCAAGGAAGTGTACAGCTGTTTGCTGTATCACAGACTCCTTGCTTGTCGGTGCTCATCATACACGAGCTTAGCACAGTGAGCAGGTGTTCATAAATCATGGTTCTAGTGTTCTTTTGTCTTCATTTTTTCCACTATAATGCAATCATAGAGTTGTTAAATATAATTTAGGGGTGAGGGGGGGCTACCCCCTTTAGAAAAAGAGCTGTTTTGTTTTTATTTGTATTTATTTATCTTTTTATCCTGAGTTAGATGAAGTGAGCTTAGACCAATTGTGTTTGATCAGTTTTGTTTATATATTTTGTCTTCTATATCAACACACATTTTGATATGTATCTATATCTATATCTATATCTATAGTTATCTCTCTCTCTCTCTTCACACACACACACACACACATATATTTATATATATATATATATATATATATATATATATATATATATATATATATGGGTCTATCTGAGTTCATCGACATGTTAAAATGTCGAAAACGAAATAACCGACACGAGAATGTCGAAAGTCACGTCACCGACGCCAGAAGATCGACGAGGCAGAAGACCGACGGAAGAAGACACCGACGCTGAGAAGCTGCGATGGGGAAAGGATATGTAAGTCTGCGGTAGTGACGGACGATAGGGTGCGAGTAAGGTAAGTGTGCGATGCTGGTGTTTAGTAGGGGTAGGGGTGGGATAAGTGAGTTAGGGTTAGGCGCGGGTTAGGTGAGTGTGCGAGTAAGGTAAGTGTGCGATGTTGGTGTTTTGTAGGGGTAGGGGTGGGATAAGTGAGTTAGGGTTAGAGCGCGGGTTAGGTGAGTGTGCGAGTAAGGTAAGTGTGCGATGTTGGTGTTTTGTAGGGGTAGGGGTGGGATAAGTGAGTTAGGGTTAGGGCGCGGGTTAGGTGAGTGTGCGATAGTGACGGACCTTAGGGTAAGGGTTTGGGTCAGGGTTGTGGATAGTTGTGTATGTATGGGTTAGTGTTTGTTTGTAAGGATTTTGGTGTGCTTGTGTTGTGTGTGTGAGTGTTGGATAGGGGATGAGTTTTGTTTGTTGGTATGTTGTGTCGGGTGTATGCGATGTCGTGTTTGTGTACTGTCGATCTTCTGGCGTCGGTTATATGAGTTTCGCTGTTTTGGTGTCGGTTATTTCGTTTTCGGTATTTTAAAATGTCGATGAACTCAGATAGATCCATATATATATATATATATATATATAAATATATATATATATATTTATATATATATATATATACATACATATGGCTCCCTATTGAAATGTCCACACTCAAAATGCCAGGTGCCATCATGCAGGAGAAAAAAAAGAAGATCGAAAATGCAGAAGAACAAATGCAATACATCGCTCTTCTCCTTTAAACTACTTTTTTGGAGGGGGCACCCCCCACAGAATATATATACATACTAACTACGAGATCACTATACATAGAAGGAAAGGGAATATGTAATGTTAACTGTGGATGTGTGTGTGTGTGTGTGTGTGTGTGTGTGTGTGTGTGTGTGTGTGTGTGTGTGTATATATATATATATATATATATATATATATATATATATATATATATATATATACTACAAACACACAAAAATGCATATACACACACATACATAAATAAATACATACATACATATGCACACATATGTATATGTATATTCTACGGAAAAGTGTTTTGGGGGTTCCTAGGAGCTCTTAAAGCTTTTCTGATCTGCAACTAAATAAAAAAAAATGGAAGCCTCTGGTAGGTGCTATAACAAATTAGTATAAAAATGTTCACATATCCCAAGTATCCCCAACCTAACTAACTATGATTGGAAGTTCCTGATGAGCTGTATGCAGGTGTGTATTGAGGTTATTATACCACTTTGCAGGGCAGCAGACCTTGACGTTCATAGCTTTATTACACTTTTCAGATGTAGCAGACACAGAAATAAATGGAAGAGATGCAATGCACTTTGTGCCTTTTGTTCCAAAATATAGAAGATGCGCTGTCATCAGTAGTGAGTTTATTGCTCATCAGAGCTTAAAGACAAAGGAGAAGCCAAACGCTGCCTATTGTTCAGCCCTGATTATTCTTGCTTTGGGGCTTATTCTGAGCAATGCAGTATTAGATAACAGCAGTAATTTCAACACATAATGAAAATAGTAACAGATGTCTTACTAAGTATAAAAACAAACACAGTACATTTAAATCCAGTGACTTTTAAGTGCACATTGATTAACCAGAAAAAAAATAACTGATAATTCAAAGTGGCATGTTCCTACTGAGAATTTAAACTTTAAAAAGAACACAAATATTACGCTCAATGAGTCCTCATGGAACACACTAAAAAAAAAAAATCAGTCTGAAAATTAGCCTACTGCGCAAGCGTTTCCAAACCCTTTTTATCATAACGTGTATGCATTCATTGCACTGTACTGTAAATACTTAAAAAAATCATTGTAAAATATGAGAATTTGCATATCACAAAGATTTTATGTACTTCTGCAAACTACAGCTATCTCCTAGAGCATCTACTATTATGTATCCAGTAACAATATGGATAACTCATCCTGCAAAAGATGGTTTTACAGTGCTTGTATAAAAGATGATGTATAACTGTCCCTAAATAGCTGCAGAACATTTGTGTTCTTGTCCTGCTACCAAAAGTATTGGAAAAATGTGTGTATCCATCTCCTGCAACATTTAAAATAATTATAATGTCCTTTCTGAGATACAACATGGATCTAGACCAACACATAGAAATGAGGCAGCCTTAATGGGTGTTGTTAATTTCATACAAGCTGAGTTAAACAGAAATTGAGATCTTTGGGCAATCATTTTATACTGATCAAAAGATGGATGAGCATAATGTACAATGTAGTTAGTACCACAAAGTGTATTTTCAGTTATTTAAAAATAAGCACTGGTAAGTAAATTAGAATATCAGTCATGCATGCAGTGACACAACAGGTCCTCAATGCTCATTTGTTAGGACTTTTCTTACAGCCATTATTTAGCAGGTACTGTGAAACTGCAAAGCTTGTGCAATATGTAGATAATGCAACTATCTTCCTTGTTAATACTGCTTTATGTCTAGTTAACACAAAGCTGCAACACAGGTTCAGTTCTATGCATTCAAGGCTTTCAGTTGCAGAGTTGTACCCTTTTACTATGTAAAGTCAATGCACTTTGCTAGTTAAGGTTGTAATACAGATGATTCATTACCTAGTCCAAATGACACCCTTAATTTCACCCCTTTTTAAAGGTTTAGGATTTCAGGAAGTAGAATCCACTAAATTGCTAGCCATTGTTAATGATAACCAGCTCAAGTTTGATCACCACATAATTTTTTTGTTTACTGAAACCAACAAATTCACAACACATTTATTTTCCCTAAGTGCAAGGCAAATCACTCCAGCAATGCACTTTTCTTTCTTCTTTTTCTTGGCTCATTTACTCTGTATTTAATCTGCTCACTAAACTACATTCACCACTAATTTATAAGCTTGGATTAAGACACTAAAATTTCCAGATTTGCTGCAGGTAATCAGGAGATCAAACAGAACATTGCCTTTTACTGTAGCCTAAACTGGCTTTAGTTTAGTCACTACCTATCCTCTTTACATCTAGGTTTTTCTCATGGACTAATCTACACGAGTGTCTGGTAATACATTAAGCTGGCATAAACCTCATTTGGAGCTTTGATTCTCTACCATGTGCTAACTCATAAGGCCAAATCCAAAAAAAATGTCTGAATTGTTTTCTGGCAAGTTTTGGAACAATATTACCCTTATTCTAACATCCATCTGTGTCAATGCCCAAGTAGCTGACAGACACACACACACACACACACACACACACACACACACACACACACACACACACACACACACACGCACTCTTTGAGATTTTATTTACACACGCACACACACACACACACACACACACACACACACACACACACACACACACACACACACACCCCTGGGAAAGGCTGGCACAGTTTTACTAGCTATGCCCCCTTCTCCCAGATTATAAGCTAGTTTTCATTGCCACCAGCCACTATTTATCAGCTACTTTAAGGCCTTTAGCAAAGGGTGTCCAATCTCGCTGCGTAATATTACTATTAACCAAACGGTAGTTTGACAAGAGCAGGACTATTAGAAGTGGCCTGCACAGTGTCACCAAAAAGATATGGAAGTACTCTAAGAGCTTAAATATCTCTAGACAGACCAGCCACAATGAAAGGTTTAAATATATTTAATAATAAATAATAAAAGCACAAGACAATACTCAGTAAACAATCACAGTTACTTCAGAGTTCAAAATCACAGGAAATTCTTAAAACAACATTGCAGGACAGTCTCAAATAAAGGAAAACATGTAAAATAATCTTTATTATATTCCTAACTGTATCTAAAAGAATTACCATACCCTATAAACTTACTTAGCAAGGAAAGTGTGGTGAATGGATGTTCTATCTGGGTCTATATTAAATCAGCGAATTTTTAAAATAGTGAACGCTGATTTATCGACCCTTTAAGAGTGAAACCTGACAATCCCAAAGACATGGAACAGCGATTTTTTTTCACAGGGAAAAAAATCACTGGGCCATTTTCGGGACTTTACCATTTCTTCCTCTGTGATGCAATCTCGGAGTTGGTATATTTAAGTGGTATATTTAAGTGGGGGGTGTGGAAGGAACAGCCCCCCCCCACATTGGGGGGTGTGGGGGAAGCCCCCCACTTAATTTTGTGTTTTGAACTTTTTTTTTGTGGAACAGTGATTTTTTTTCCCTGGGAAAAAAAAAATCGCTGTTCTTTGTCTTCGAGATTGTCAGGTTTTGCTCTTAAAGGGTCAATAAATTAGCGTTCGCTATTTTAACCTGATTCACTGATTTAATATAGACCCTCCTAGCTGATGTTGTTGTCAGGTAAAAGACAAAATACAAAATGCACAGTCTCTCTCTCAGAGAGTTCTTAAATTAATATTTCAAATATTACTGCTAGGATACTTGCAGCATGACATCACTTCTTGTCATCTAGCTATCCCAGGTGAAAACTATTGCTGCAGCTGTAGCATTTAACATCTCCCTGCAAAAACACATAGACCTTAGATATTTTGGCAAATGGTGGAAGTCGTAAAACAATTTGCATTCCTCCACTCTTAAAGACAATACAAAACACTTCTACTTCTATACATTCCCCTGGATTTAAAGTGACCGTTTAGGAGCAGGATGACAGCACACCATGCATAATAATGAGGTGCACTGCCTGAGCTCCTAATCTTACATGGAGCTTGTAAGAGTGCAGGGGGCGTATCTGAGAGCAGAAACCTCAGAATATACATGACCCTGCAATGCAGAACAGCAGAAAGGGGTAAGAAATGAGCAAGACCGCTCATAGGTGTCCGCATATCCCTGCCAACCATCCCCCATGTGTACAACAGCAACAGTACATATAAATAAAATGAAGAAACACTTTTAATTTTTTTTAAAAAATCCGATTAAAGCTAACTGTAGGTGTGTGGGTGTGCCCATCGCTTTGCTACGGTTAATGTAGCTTAAATGGCTGAAGAGGATAACAAGGAAGATATATGCAAATGAAGCATCATAGCAATAGTGTAGTGAGCAGAGCATTTGCCTTATGAACAGGCATTCCCGGTTTGAGTCCCACTGCAGCAGATTCTATTTTCTATGGCAAAGCACGTTATGAGTAATATTTATGTTGCATAACCCACTAAATAACACATTTTTATGAAGTGGAGTAAATGTACATGTGAAGTGTCAGTGTCATAATGAATAAGGCACTAGTAACCAGGTTTAAGCACAAATAAGCAATAGTAAGCATATTTAAGCACCAGTTAGTGGGCATAAGCCAGTTTGCTCGGCGGTAAGCAATGCCTACACTGGCTAAGCAATTCTAAAGCTAACTCTCTGTAAGCAGATGTAATGGCAGATTAGCAGTGCTTACCCTCATGCAAACCTGCTTATAACTGCTCAGAAGTGCCTTAATCACTCTGTATCCAACAGCCCTTGGTCTGGCCATCAACAAAATAAACAACCATGCATGTCTCAAACCAAAGATCCCATACACCATAGTCACAGTAGTTAACCACCAAGCCATCACAGAAGTACAAAAGAATGAGGTATCAGCAAACAAGTCCTCACCATAGTAAAACCAAACTGAACCTATGAAAGGAATCAGTATAGAGTCATATGTTCCTTAACCCACTACATAACATAAATATGTGAACTGGAGTACAGCAGTAAGCGCACAAGTGAGGTGTAATTGTAATAGAGTGTTGAAGTCCCTAGTAAAACACAAGGACCACATAGAGTGTATGTACACATTAATTGTGGATACCTGGCAGATATATAGGATGCAATGAATAAGAAATCAATGCCCAAAAGGAAATATATTGCAAAGTCTAATGTAAGCACTGCTAAGCATTGCACAGGCCAGCATAGGAGGTGTATGCAATGTGTAGACCAGCTAACTCAATGTGCCCAGTGGTATACCCCATTAAACAATGCCAACCCTAGATAAGCAGGTTTGCCCATAGCTTAGCCTTTTCAAAACTGGCCAATCACAGAAAAGTGTGGGAAACTGGTCCTACTTAAACCCAAGAGGCGGGAATACATCCCATAACTGGTTGTAGCTTCCCCTTGCAGGCACTATGACAGTAAGGGGAGAAAGTATGCATTTCCAGGCACAGTGCTAATGCATCCAGGAGTCCAAGGTCATGGCAGGACTCCTAGTTAAAGATCATGCACAGAGACTGCTGCAGGGCCAGTACCAGGGCTCCCAATATAAGGCAGAGGCCTGGGACTGTCTCGCCCATGATCTCACCAATGCCACTGGCATACCCCGAATCGGTGAGCAGGTCAAACACCACTATGCTGACCTGAAGTGGCATAAGGCGGACCTCTTGGAGGAGTGGCTCCAAGAGGTTAGAGCAACAGGGGATGTTCCAGACATGTGTAAGTATCACCCCAGTATTTGTGTAATAATTGCCAGCTCAGGTATATCATGGATAGATATGGCTAAATATTCTTCTTATGTCACCCACAGCTGCAATGGATTGGGCCGTGAACCAGGAGGCCGACATCAGTCGCCTGGTGAAGTTGTGATGCAAGGCAGGTCAGTAATACTCATGCATTTACTGTCATAGGAAATAACAATAAAAGTAGTAGTAAATTAATTGCTAGTATAAAACCTGTATTCTTCAAGGCAAGTACTGCATACACTACAGAATATGGCAGTAAGTGTCTCATATTATTTGTAAGTCAATAAAAGTGAAATAGCCTAACAAAACAAGTCTAACTGCTGGACTGCATGTGTATATCCTGGTATCATATGGTAATGTAGATATGCAATCATGTAATAGTACTGTAGTATTAAACACTGTTACCCACACTGTGCACCATAAATTGAATGTGTAGGAATGCCTGTATATGACAGGTGTAATCCCCAGAGGCCATTTAGTACAAATGAGAGACGCATAGACAGTAAACAGGGAAAATGCAAACAACAAAAACCGAATAGCACATGCAATGGGGCTGTGAGCTGTTGTCTTTTTAGCACACAACGCCACAGTTTGAATCCAGCCAGTGGTAATAGTCTGCATACAGAATCATTCCCTACAACTGTACAGATATGTCCAGAATGTTTATTAAAGCGGCCCATATATGTTGCCTATCAACCTGTCCCCCTGGAAATCAGTGGGATGATCCCAGATGTATAGGCAACAAACAGGAAATACAACTGACTGACACACAGCTATGAGAACAAAGCTGGCACACTAGCAACTCCCCAATACCTTATGTGACTAAGAAGCCACGTATTTCCCATTTACACCCCAACTTGTCAAGCTATGGTCAGAGTGTGTACAGTAACAGAGTGAGATGTATGTGCATAATAGTAATGTGGAATCTGGTAACTGTGTGTGGGAATATTTAGGTAGTGCTAATAAACATTCCTTCCACAGGTCTGTTGGATACCAACACTGTGCCCAGAAATACAAGAATGATATGCAGTTGCTCTGAATAATGAGGTATTACACATCACTGTCACCCACACTGTCCTACAACATAAAACTGTATAGGAAATCTGTATAAGAGTGTTGTATTACAAGGTCATGATGCAAAAGCACAGGGGATTAATAAGACAGAAAGCAGATAGGAGATATACATCAATATCTATATAGCAGACACAACTGTGATAGACAGTGTTTAAGTTGTAGCAGACACAGCCATGGTCTGAATCCTGGGAGTGGAATTAGGCTGCATACAGATTCATACCCCACAACTGTACAGATGAGGCCAGAATGTCCAGTATATGTGCCCATATCTGCTGCCTGTCCCCCTAGTAAGTCTGTGGGATGATCCCTGTTGTTTAGCCAGCAAACAGGGAATACAAGTGATTGGTAAACCTCTATGAGAACACACCTGTCACTGTAGCAACCCCCAAACTGTTAGGAGAGTAATATGTCAGGTATGTCCTATCTACACTCCCATGTTGTCAAGTTGTGACCAAAGTGTGTACAGTAACAGAGTGAGATGTATGTGCATGATACTAATGTGTAATCTGGAACTTTGTGTGGCAACAGTCAGGTAGTGCTAACAAACATTGCTCCCACAGGTACTTTGGATATGAACAATGTGCTGTGAAATACAGACCATTATAACCTATACTGGTACTGTTCACTCTGGCATTGCAAGGAATTGTGAGTATTGCAGTTTCTCTGAATAATAAAGTATCACTGGTCACTGTCACCCACACTGTGCTACATAATATAACTGTGTAGGAAAGCATGTATGTGTGTGTGTCAGGTCACTAAAGGTGGAGGAGGGCAATATTGTAGATATGTCCAGGCACACCAGCATGTGGTCAACACATGGCCAGAGTCTGTGCAGAAAGAGTTGTATAGCATAGTGCAAAACATCAACCCAGAATCCGGGAGTATGTGTACAAACAGCTAGTGTTAACATACATTCCCTCCACAGGTATACCAGGTAAGAGGTATATACTGCAGGTAATACCGGTTCATGTGTAATGATGACAAATAATGATTGATGTGTAACTGGTCTGAACTGTCTGCAAACAGCTAAAGTTAACTTTGAGTATGTGTCTACCTGTTTGAGCCAATATTCAGTTTCCCCTGGAGAGCACTCTGCTTTGGCTTGTAAGCAGTCCCCCCCAACACACACACACACACTCATCTTCCACTTTCTCTCTTATTCCCTTCTATTAGCAAATAGTATCCATAACTGATCAATACTGTGTGTTTGTTAATTTAAACTGAGACCACAGTAGCCTACTGATACAAGGTTATCCTGTTTTTCCACCTGAGAAATGGTTAAGAAATGACTTACAGTTTCAGAGCAGTCCTTGGTCAATTGTGATTGTTTCTTAAACACAAACTTGTCTTTGCTTTGGCTCATTAGCAGCAGTACAAAGAACTGCCTGCTCACACTCTTGTTCTCCCCTCCCCCTTCCCCGTTTATTACCTTAAGACAATATCAAAGTTAATAAATATTACCTGTGGCAGGCACCATTATTAAAACTACAACCACCCTTGTCACTATCATATGTTCATTTATCAAGTTAACTCTGTTACCTGATTGTTTCCAGCCCCCTCATAAGAGCAACTAACAGGGTCTCCCTACCCTGCCCCCTATTCCCTCCCGCCCCAGTGGTCCCACCTTTATTATACTCACAAACCCCTCCCATCTTTCCAGTAGCCAACCACAGTGCTAACCCAACACTACCTCCTCCATCTTCCCACTACTATCACACTTCCTCAACTAACATGTACAAGCATACCTTACCTATGCTCACTGCATGCACTCTCCTTGCATATCTTACATCCTACCAAAGCTCCATCATTCCCCCACTCAACCACTACCACTGTACTACTACTCACACCACCACTCATGTCTCACCCTCACTCAGCTCCCCTCCCACCAACTCAAGAAACATCCCTCTGCACCCCCCACATATTCTACCAACTATATTACTCAAACATAAAGCATCCCTACAACTTAACACAGTAACCCTCCCACCATACCTATTACCCAAAGAGCACAATCATAAAGTTTCCCTTATAAACAAACACATTCAAAACTGAGAAAACTAATAACCTCATGCATATCTAAACTAGCCCTAAGTGGAGATATCCACCCCAACCCTTGCCCTACCATCTCCAACCCCAATCCTCATAATCAGACTAGAAACCACAACTTCTCCCATATTACAGCCAATAGAAAGCCAAGTGACTTCCTTCTACTAAGCCTAAATATTAGAAGTATATCCAACAAAGTCCATGAACTCCATGCCACCATAGACTTGTACTCCCCAGATATAGTCATCCTGACAGAAACCTGGCTAAAACCTCACATTACCAGTGAGAAAATACTGTCTACAGGTTATGGCATACTAAGAGTAGACCGGCTAAACAAGAAAGGAGGCAGTGTAGCTATAATATTTAAACAGCATCTAAACATCCAGATCTTAAAATCATCAGCTCCACAAATAGGCAATGAAGAAATAATATATACCAACCTCAAAATAAACCAAAACAAAACCATCAACATAATTGGATGCTACTTCCCATCTGGACAAAGCATCCCTCCACTAGAAAACCTTCTCAGCTGGTCTACCCACCATCTCCCCCAAGAAACTATAATTTTAGGTGATTTCAATATTGACTGGCAATCCTGTTCTGGCAACCATCCAACCCATCATGTAAGCCTTCATAGCTTCACCCAACTAGTCCAGTCGCCAACCAGGATAAATAAAAACTCCAGCAAGCACACTACACTGGACTGGATACTAGTCAGTAAGAGCCCCCAGTCATATATAACAGGCTGCTTATCAGATAGCCTCAGTGATCACTCCCCAACATTCCTACTCAAAAAATACCTATACCAAGCTAAACCTGTCATCTACCATCAAATACGTAACAAACTAAACTTTAACCCACTCACATTCATCTCCTCCCTCAAAGAATGTAACTGGCATCCTCTAAAGTACCTCAGTCTTGATGACGCAGTTGAATTTTTTAATACTACCTTCCTGAGCATCCTTAATTACCATGCCCCCATAAAACTTTCCAGAATCAAAGCACAACCCTCCCCATGGCTACAGAAAACCACTAAGTCAGAAATGAAAAACAGGGATAAAGCCTGGGAGCACTGGTGCAAAACCAAAACCCCCTCAACTAGACAGAAATTCCTAGAACTATGCAATAGAGTCAAAAATCTAATAAAACAGGACAAATTCCAATACTACCAGTCTGCCCTAGACTCCTCCCAACACAGCCCCAAACAATTCTGGTCCTCCATAAACTCCATCCTCCACCCAGGTAAAGTCAGTACCCCTCCTCCTAACATCCCTCACTCCTCAGAAAATATTGCTATCTCATTCAACACACACTTCACACAAACCATACTATCACTAGCTAAACAACACAACCCCCCCCCCCTTCAACCCACATCTTCAACTAGTAATCTCCCCACTGCCTTCTCTTTTTCTCCTGTACCTACCTCCAACATAAAAAAACTCTTAACTAAACTTAAGCCCACCAGATTAGCAGCAGACAACCCCCAAGTGAATACCTACAAATCGCAGCTGATGCTCTGGCCTACCCAGTATCCATCTTGATTAACCGATCTCTGTCAGAAAGTTACGTTCCCACACTGTGGAAAGTATCACATATAATTCCCCTCCACAAAGGCGGACCCTCCACAAGACTAACCAATTACCACCCCATAGCTATTCTCTCTCCACTCTCCAAAATACTAGAGAGATGCATACACTCTCAGGTCTCAGACTACCTCCTTACTAACAACCTCCTTTCCAATACTCAGCATGGTTTCCGACCAAACCATAGCACCACCACTGCCTTACTCTCCTTTACTAACACTATCCTTCAGCATAAAAACAATGGCTATTTCTCCTCTGCTACTTTCCTAGACCTATCTAAAGCATTTGACATGGTCCCACACAAACAACTTATCTCTGTCCTCAATAACCTATCCTTCTCACAATCAGTCACCAACTAGTTTCAGAGTTACCTGTCTGACCGCCAACAATCCGTTGTATGGCAGAATGACATATCTCCCCAACTACCTGTCTCCATAGGGGTTCCCCAAGAATCCATCCTTGGACCCCTACTCTTCTCTGTTTTCACCAATAATCTAGCCTCTGCCACCAAACATGGCACACTCATACAATACGTAGATGACTCAACCATCATCTGCTCAGCCCAGTCCCTACCCAAACTGCAAAAAGCCACACAGGAAGCCTTTCCCTCTGTTGAAACTTGGTTATCTGATGCCCAATTAATACTCAACCCAAACAAAACTAAACTACTCATCTTCCAACCCACCAAACATACTCAAAACAACTCTCACTTTAACATCACAGCAAAAGACAACACCACTATATACCCAACTGAACACACCAAATTGCTAGGAGTGGAAATAGACAATAAACTAAAATTTGACATTCACATATCCATGACCATAAAAAAAGTCCACAAAAAACTAGGAGCGCTATACAGAAATAAGCAACTTCTCACCAAAGCAGCAAAGATTTCAATAGCAAATTCCCACATTATCTCCACCCTACTTTATGCCTCTCCAGTATATACCAACCTAAGGCAATGCGCTCTAAACAAGCTAGAGACCTGCTACAACAAAATCGCCAAATTCGCCACAGGGGCATCCTACTGTAGTCACCACTGTCTCTCACTTGCTGAACTAGGCTGGCTTGAACTCCCTCACCTCCTTCAATGGTATAAACTCTCACTCGCCCACAAACTAGTAAACCATCCACTAAATGTCCCATCCCTCCAGAATCTACTCCAACCCTATCGCACCACCAGACCACTAAGATCCAGCAACAAAAATCACTTGCAGATCACTAAAGCCAATAACTCTGCTGGTAAAGCACTATTCTCTTGCACCATAGCCAAATTATGGAACTCCCTCCCACCCACAATTACCTCCATACCATCATGCACCCACTTCAAAACTTTACTAAAAGCGCACCTAAAAACATGCTGGCTATGCCCTTGCAACTCCCACTCTAATATCACCCACCCCATCCATCCACTACCTTTCTTTCCACTCCACTAACTACCTTGATTATAGCAAGCTCAGATGCTCATAAGCCAGTACTTATTATACAGCAGGAACTTCTTCTTGTAACATTTGTTAATGTCTGTTAGGTACTTCACAGATAAAGATTCTAGTTGTCTACCGATGTACTATGTTCTTCATCTATAAATATGTTGCAAGTAATTTCTATGTAAATTGTTAATCGCTATGTAATCCAATGTAACTACTGTCTGTTTATTTTAACTGTGGAGCTTTTCTCCCCAGGCCTCCGCTGAAAATGGACTTACGTCCAGTCGGACACTCCCGGTCAACAAATATAAATAAATAAATAAATAAAATGAGGACAGCCATATCACTGTCCAAACTAAGGCTATAGGGTAGTGTAGTAAGACTTGTAAGGTACAGATAACAGCATTGACTAGGAAAGTAGTGTGGACTACAGGAATATACTAGTTGCTAGTTGACATCTTCCTCTCCACCCCACCATATCTCCAACAATAATCAACATACCCACCCCAACAGATATGTAATGACACCTATGTTCTGATAATGTCAATTGTTTGATAAAATGTTAATGGTTCCCATGCATGTGCTATATTGAATTATTCCAACATTGGTGGCATGGTGCCATCAATGTACCTGCATGCTGTTCTTATTACCACTGTGGTCCCATATATGCATGTGTTCTGTTTGCTATGCAACTGTTCCATATCTGGTGTCTGGGTTAATAGGAATATCTATGCATGCTGTTATACCTAACCCTGGAATGTGTTGACTATTACTAACCCACAAATGATGAAATGTATACACTATAACATGTTTGGGAAGGCCGTTCCCAGTGGACCGACCTGTCCCACCTCAGCTGGCCACAGCACCGGGCACCAGTATGTCTGGGGGCCAAACCAGGACCCCCCTGTCTGTTGGCCCAGCACCACCTTTGGGTGAAACCACCTCAGGGGATGAGGCTCGCCCCCCCTTAGGATAGGGCGCGGACAGGCACCTGTCACCTGTTGCCAGGTCAGGGTCATGGCGTGTAGAGCGATCAATGAGGAGTTTGGTGACCTTTTATGCCAGCCTGAGGGCCGCGTGTCATGATTAGAAGGTCAGCCTGGCTCTGTGACTCAGCCCCCAGCACAGACACCTTTGGGGCTGTGAAGGTGCAGTGGTGACTGCCCATTGGTGGGGACCTCAGTCCCACTGTTACCACTAGGGGGCTTTTGGGCTTCAGATATCCCAACACCCCTCTCCATCAAGGTGTGTACACCCCACATGTGTCATATACTGCCCCTGTATGCATCTTGTTTGTCTTGTCTGTTAACCTACCCCAACCTACCTCCCCAAATATACCTACTACTCCTCCCCAACATCCAACTCTCAACTGAAAAAAAAAAAGGGCAATCTGTTCCCACAAAAAAATCTTGCCCCATACATAGCTGTCCATTTCACACACATGTCCACTGTACACATGTAATTCAGTCTAATTGGCATCACAACTTATTATTGTTGTCCTCACCCCTCTCCCAGGGGTATGAGCGTCCAAACCTACCTCCAAATTCAGTGTATATGCACAACTGTTGCTGTAGAAGAAATGGGCAGCTAAGGACCTTCCCTACACCCTTTCTGCACATCCCCAGCTATTGTCCCTATGTCTTTCCCTCTTTGTACCCCTTTTTCACCACTTTCCTATCAACCCTTTTTTCTTTTCTTTTAAAGAAATTAGCGCGGGGGTAAGCGGGATTAAGCACTTTTAAGCAGCAGTAAGAGGGTTTAAGCCTGTTTGCGCAGGGGTAAGCAATGTCTACACAGGTTAAGCGATACAGAAGCTGAGTATAAGAAACTGTAACCAGAAGTTAGCAGTGCTTACTTCTGCACAAACCCACGCTAACCCACTTACAACTGCTTTAAAGTGCCTTAATCACTCTGTAACAAACGGCCCATGTTCTGCCCAGCAACAAAATAAACAGCCTCTGGACCCTGCACACCATAGACAAAGTGAGTTACCACTAAGCCGTGCCAGATATACATAACCCTGATGTTTTCACAAAATTATCATCCAGCCCAGACATTAAACAGTACAGAGAATGTATTCCACCATTTAGATGTATGTGTGTGTGTGTGTGTGTGTGTGTGTGTGTGTGTGTGTGTGTGTGTGTGTGTGTGTGTGTTTGTGTGTGTGTGTAAATATATTAATATCTAAATAGATGCAACATATCTATATATGCATATATATACATACATATATATATATATATATATATATATATATATATATATATATATGTATATATATATATATATATATATATATATATATATATATATATATATATATATATATATATATATATATAGATATATACATGCAAATGGCTACATCAATACATATATATGTCTACATCTATATGTCAACATATACACAGCAAGCTACATATATGTAAGCAGATATATATCTATGTACGTATATACTGACATAGCTATCTACCTATATATATATATATATATATATATATATATAGAGATATATATATATATATATATATATATATATATATATATATATATATATATATATATATATATATATATATATATATATATATATATATATATATAGTTATATATGGACATACTTGTAGATATCAATGTGAGATTAACTAAAACATATATGTTCACATGCACCGTTAATGGGGTTGAGAGGCCCCAAACAATATGCATCTTGTACAAATAGGTATACCCACCCCCCCACAGCCAAACACATCCGCCCTGCAATACACTACCAAGTGTTGCAGATCCCATAACCAGGACCTGACACAACATGAGCGCAAGATGTTAACAGTACTACATCCCACCTGTATGATGTCAGGCTGGTATTGGTAACATATCATGCAGTACAGTTTGGCTCCCATAGGAAATGTAAATAGTAGAAGCTATCAACATCCCCAGGATAGATATACATAGACACATATATGCAGATATAGATATACACACACACACACACACACACACACACACACACATATATATATATATATATATATATATATACATATATATATATAGATATACATGTGACTACACATACACACACAGAGATATGTACAGTAAGATACTTATGTAGTAGGTGCACACAATATGGAACAGCCACTTTGCCTACATATATACATATATATAGATATACATGTGACTACACATATACACGCAGAGATATGTACAGTAAGATACTTATGTAGTAGGTGCACACAATATGGAACAGCCGCTATGCCTACAGTTAACACCTTAACGAATGGACACTGGATGAGCCACCCATACAAATGACAGTCGTTGCCTGCAACATATACCCACAGAGAGGTCATAGGATAAAACACTGCACACAGGTCTGCAAAAATGGAAAACCATTATTTGTGTACTATTACAGATGTATATGCCATGTCATATAACTGTTCAGACACTGACATCCATATAAACAGAATAATGCAACTGTGAAACAGTTATACTAATATAGTAGTCTGGAATGGTTCACAACTGTTGCTGTTCAGGCCAAGCCCTTCAAATAGTACAATAGTAAAGACAGACTGGGCCACAGGATAACAAATAAACAACAGTAAGTAATGCAGGTATATAGTTCAGCAGCCTCTATCTACACTCTGTACACAATCACTAGGTGGTAAAGACTTCAGTTGACCAAATGGGATGTAACTGTCACATAACAAGGCATAACTGACACCATCACAAGCACACTGACAAACAGAACAGTCTGTATGGCAGTAGGCAGTAGGCCTGCATTAACCCAATTTATGTAAGTAATGTCAATATAGGTGGATTGTATGGTACTGTACATCCAGATACCTTTAAGCAGCTCACACCTGATACCCTCACATATTGTAACAGCCTAGGTTATTTATGGTGCATCCCCCCCCAGACTGAATAATACAAGCCCATATACCACTGTTACCTACACTGGCCTCTGGAGTGCATATGGGCACATGTATGGTGTAGGTGAAGTCCACACATATATGGCTCCAGCCCCACCGTACGTGTGGGGATACAACAACAATGAAATGCTGGCAGGAATGGCAGTGTGACATACATATATGTGCATATGTATCACTATCTGTATATGTGTAGACATATATTTTTCTGTATATGTATATATCTAGGTGTGTATATGTATAGATATATACATGTACATACCCATCTATATATGTCGATATGTATATGTGTATATATCTATATAGATATCTGGATAATTATATATACATAAATTTCCACCATATGCTCTGAACATGGAGTGTAGGCCTACCTCAGCCCCTATAGTCCCAATTATGTAGTGCAAAGGGATGTCAAGTATGTCTAGCAGGTATATCAGTAGACTATTGCTACTATAATAGTGATTGTCTTCACAGACATGGTTTGTGTGGGAGGTCACATCTGCTTTTCACATGTGTGACATTGGCTACTGACAGACATCCTAAGGACATCATAGTACATTATTGCTGCTAGCACGTAATGCTACTGTGGACTACAGCAGAAATATTGTCCAATGTATGTGGACATTCTGACACACTCTGGACAGTCAAGAGGTATACACAGAACCCCTTACTGCAAAACATGTGGACCAAGCCTGACAATGTGGATGTTAACAGCCATGTAGATGGGTATAGCACGTAATGACTGGTATACATATGCCCCCATAGGTTATGCATACACACACCCCTGTCTGTCCTGACAAATACTAACCAGTGGTACAGAGGTGGCATGGCCACATACCACCCACTAGATATTGACATACATCTGTACAGCATCCCACTGCTCTGTCTGGCATACATGACTGTTAAGGGAGGCCCGGCAGCAATACATCTGGCAAGTATCTGGACATAACATCTCACTGGATAAGTATACTAAGCTGTTAGGCTTGTAACAAAGCACTGCACAGGCTACAGGCAGACTGGCTCAACACTGGCCTACATTTCCTATGGGGGAATGCACATGTACCTGCATATATAGCAGGCTCTACAGGCATGTCATAGCACAGGGTAAGATACATCTGTGTGACAGTGCATAGCTACATCCAATGTGAACACAGCCACAGCCACATCATATGGTATGCTAGCATATTATTACAGTATATGGACTATCTGTTCAACACCATACTCATATGTGCCACTCACACACAAACCCTATATATACTGGGCTGCTACACAGGGTGCTTTGATGCCTGTCTGTGGTATGGGACATATGTGTGTATGGCCCTACAAAAATGTAAGCCGATATGGTAGCATACAGTGGAGCAGCATGTAACATCAGATAGGACGGGACCAAGAACAATGACATCTACCACAGTCTGTACACAGGCCAAAGTACATATTAACATTACACACACTGTCAACATTCAACATAAGTACACAGACCTCAGTACTGTACACACAACCACATAATGTCCAGGTTATGTCATCAAATATAACCCCTACTGTACATAACATGTGTAGCAGTCTGATATTTCACTGGCTTGTTATCAGATATGATGTCACTAATTATGGTGTACAGCACATATGCACCTCTTAATGCTTGACATATGTACAAAGGTTGACAGAGGTGTGGCTGGAAGCACATACACAGGGCCAATATTGACATGTTGCTGTGATAACCTCATACATTTACTGTTGTAACAGGGCTTGCTGCAACATATGTCCTATGAGGGATATAAAGTCAGTAACTGTCACGGTCCCACCATCTACAGACTGCAATCCTCACACTACATTCTGCAGTTCACAGATAGGTGCTCTGTGGGTAACATATGACACCAAAGGCACCACACACTGCCCAGTATGCAGATGACCTTACAGATGGGGATTCCTCATAGACAGAGCACTGACATGGCAGGTATTGCAACATGTAGGACAGCCATATCCACACACACCCTGTTAAACCAACATTACTCCAAATGCAGTATAGCAGCAGTTAAAGTCTGTAATCAGGTCAGGTACATCCCCCTCCTGTGTGTTGCCCTGTTTCCACAGTGTATGTTGCTAGAGATAAATCCCCAATCCATCTGAGATGCTGTTTGCCAAACAACAGATTGAGTTCCTGCTCACAGGAAATGGAAAGGCCCAACACCAACATGATGGTCCTAGATATTGGAGTGTGTTTCCATGCAATTGGCTATGGGAATGTTACCACAGCTGTTCCACATGCAATCAGCTAGGGAAGGGCTGCAATTTGTGCAGAGGCCATCAGCTGATCATGAGCATCAATAAAAATACATATGCTACTGCCTAAGCAAAGCAGGTGTAGGTCTCCACATCCACCAGAGATGGAGTGAGAAAGGCAGACAGAGTCAAAGATAAGTCAGTGAGGGGTGGGAGAGTAAAACCTAAGCATGCTTGTGTCACACACCTACCAGCACAAGGTTTCAAACCCTGAAGACTATGTAGTGCTATCACATTTCCATGCAGTTATTGGATGCGCCACATAGGTTACATGGTAAGGAGCCCTCAGAACATATATGTGATGGTGAGTGACATCTGCAACAGGGATATGGTAGCTATACAGTAGTTGTAGTACACGTGCCTGTCTGCATGCACAGGTGCCAGCGACAACACAGCCACACTCTCACAGGGATGCACACACATTGACACACTTGGTAAGGCCAGGAATACAACTCACCACTAGTGAGATTGCCACAACACATTACTGTGCAGGTATCATATGCACCACAGGGGCCATATGGAGGTTATATGGGCAAAGGGTATGGGGATGTGTCTGACATCAGACAGCATGCATCAGTATGCCAATGGGGGTTGTAGTGAGTGTGACTGTGATCATAAGCATCATACAATACACACACACACACACACACACACACACACACACACACACACACACAGTGTCAGTACTGACATGCATGGGTGCATTGATTCATGGGTGTGTAGTGGTCAATGGTGCCAGACGGCTATACAAGGCTAGGTGATGGGTATACCTTGGTATCAGGCCACATGGCAATGGTCTGCATTGTGGCTCACGGGTGTAGTTTCTGGATTTTCCCCACACAGGTTGGTATTGTATTCATCATCCAGTCACCTGGATGACTACTGCATGTGGCCAATGCTGTGCATTGCTTGCCATGTATTTGTTCCTTAGTCCATGATATGGATGGTGTCTGTAATGTGCACTTCTCCCACATGCATGCACAGTGACATGTGGAACTGTACCTGGGGTGTAAGGTGCATGTTGTGTACACAGATTATCATCAGATGTGCCAATCCTGGCCTCATGTGGCGGGAACTGGTAATGGACAGCAGGTTTGCCCTTCACCTACTTTGATAGCATGCTAACGGCATTCCGTGGTGTCAGTGGCATCTGTCCATACAGAGCATGCTTTCAGGTATGGGATGTCCTTTATGGGTCACATTTGATGGCACCACAGGTGTTGCAGGTGTCCAGTGGGGAACATGGGAAAGGTGCACTGTCTGCATGTATGTGCCTATTGGACAGATGGACAGGGTGCCATACCCTCTGTAGCCCATTGCAATCACTCCTTACTTACTATCGGTGGGCAATATGCAGTGAACTACCAACATAGTGGCTGTTGCCTAGACAAGTGTGTGTGTGTGTGTGTGTGTGTGTGTGTGTGTGTGTGTGTGTGTGTGTGTGTGTGTGTGTGTGTGTGTGTGCGTGTGTGTGTGTGTGTGTGTATGACGCATGGGTTGAGAGTGTTCTCTGGGTAATACTAGGGTTGCTAACTTTGTTTGCCTGGCCTTGATGTCACATTTATGGGTATGGATTTGCACCTCAGCCTCTTGGAAATTTCACATCTGTTATCCCTGTATGGTGGACATTGTGATATATACTATATAAGAAAATTACAAAACCCGCTCCACATTGGGCCCAGATGTTACATACTCATAACCACCTACACACAGGATACAAGTTACAAACACAGACACACACAGACACACACATACACACACACACACACACACACACACACACACACACACACACACACACACACACACACATGCACCTTTCCTTTCTGTGATTAGCACTACTACCTAACTAATTTATTACACTACAGCACTATGCAGTTATAGTATGCACCATGGAGATTACTGGAGTACTCCTTCCCCAAAGGTGCATTTCACATTGGATAACATCAGCAGGATTGCCAAAGTATGGCATTTGAAATGTACTGAGTGTGACTAGTCTAAAATGCATTGCTCCCTACACAGACATTGAAACACACAAAAAAACATCCAGAATTGCCATGGGTGGGAGTAGAACCCTACCAAAGTTCTATATCACACAACAGCAGTATACAGTTACAGCACGTGCTACGGAGATTACTGGGCTATATCCTTCCCAGAGTTGTATCTGTAGGTGGATGACATCAGCAGCCTTAGCAAAGTAGAGCATTTGAATTGTATGTAGTGTGACTACCCTAAAAAGCATTGTTCTCTACATAGACACACACACACACACACACACACACACACACACACACACACACACACACACACACACACACACACACACACACACACACACACACACATACTTGCCAAGTCTGGGATTAGAGCTCCTATCTAACTAATTTATCATACGACAGCAGTACACAGTTATAGGGTGCACTACAGAGACTACTCAGCTACAACCTTCCCAGAGGTGTATTTCTAGGTGGATGACATCAGCAGCCTTGCCAAAGTAGAGCATTTGAATTGTAGGGAGTGTGACTACCCTAAAAAGCATTGCTCTATACAAAGACAGAGTCAGACAGACACACACACACACACACTTGCCCAGTCTGGGATTAGAACTCCTACCTAAGTAATTTATCACACTACAGCAGTACGCAGTTATCGGACACACTATGGAGATTACTGGGCTACAACCTTCCCAGAGGTGTATTTCTAGGTGGATGAAATCAGCAGCCTTGTTAAAGTGGAGCATTTAAATTGTAGGCATTGTGACTACCTAAAAAGCATTACTTTCTATACAGAGAGACACACACACAGACACATTTGCCAAGTCTGGGATTAGAACTCCAACCTATTTTATCACACTACAGCAGTACACAGTTATAGGATGTCTACAGAGATTACTGGGCTACAACCTTCCCAGAGGTGCATTTCTAGGAGGATGACATCAGCAGCCTTGCCAAAGTAGAGCATTTGAATTATAGGTATTGTGACTACCCTAAATAGCATTGCTCTCTACACAGACAGACTTGCCAAGTCTGGGATTAGAACTCCTACTTAACTATTTTATCACACTACAGCAGTATGCAGTTATAGGACTCCTATGGAGATTACTGGACTACAACTTTCCTAGAGGTGTATTTCTAGGTGGATGACATCAGCAGCCTTGCCAAAGTAGAGCATTTGAATTGTAGGGAGTGTGACTACCCTAAAAAGCATTGCTCTCTACACAGACAGAGTCAGATAGACACACACACACACACAGACACACAGTTGCCATGTCTGGAATTGGTACTCTGACTAACAGGTTTATCACACTAAAGTAGAGCATTTGCATTATAGGTATTGTGACTACCCTAAATAGCATTGCTCTCTACACAGACAGACTTGCCAAGTCTGGGATTAGAACTCCTACTTAACTATTTTATCACACTGCAGCAGTATGCAGTTATAGGACTCCTATGGAGATTACTGGACTACAACTTTCCTAGAGGTGTATTTCTAGGTGGATGACATCAGCAGCCTTGCCAAAGTAGAGCATTTGAATTGTAGGGAGTGTGACTACCCTAAAAAGCATTGCTCTCTACACAGACAGAGTCAGATAGACACACACACACACAGACACACAGTTGCCATGTCTGGAATTGGTACTCTGACTAACAGGTTTATCACACTACAGCAGTATTCAGCTATGGGACGTGCCACGGAGATTACTGGGCTACAGCTCTCCCAAAGGTGTATTTCACAGTGGATGACCTCAGCAGGCTTGTCAAAGTAGGGCTCTGGGGAGAGCAGTGTGTGTGCATGGGCCATAACCCATTCATCTATAGGTTGACATGCCACATGTGGGTACAAAAAGGGTCATATTACACAGGTACGTGTATACAGCTGCTAGATGACTACTTCCTTGTACAGTCATGTGGCACAGCAAGCACATGCACCACATAGTCTGTACTGCTGACAGATACCGGTGGCTAGTATCTGCAGTGAGTGACATCTGATCCTAATGTGGTTGTGGCCCTATGGCTGTTTGCTGGGTGGGACAGGCCTGGATGGCTCCTTGTCACAGTCACCCTCTTCCACACATCTATGTACATCTACCTTTGGCTTATTATAGTGTGTTGTCCTTACATATATGTCTGTACTCCTATCCACTGTGTGTGCAAAGCATGAGTGGTGCATACTGTGGAGTGTCTGCACTGACATCTGCAACTGCCAGATATGTCTGGTCCACTGGTGTTTGCAGACATGGCCTTCATGTGTTTAGGTGTGAGCATGCCCAGTATGATCTTTCAGTATGTTGTTGACTGACAGTGCCTACATTTCTCCAAGTGTGTGAGCATGCCCAGTATGCCCGTCTGTACTGAATGTGTGGAGCGAGTCCAGGTAGTTTGTACTGCAGTGCTGACCTTTGTGTTGTACACCTACAGGTAGCATGCTGTTTCTGCAGGGTAAATGTCAATCATTTGCCATTGACTTTTTCTACATTTCTGCATAGGATGGGGGGGGGGCACACCTGACTATTTCTACATTTCTACACAGGATTGGGGGGGGCACACCTGACTGTTATTACATTACTATGTAGGATGGGGGGGCACACCTGACTATTTCTACATTTCTACACATGATTGAGGGGGGCACACCTAACTGTTATTACATTACTACCTAGTATGAGGGGGGCACACCTGACACTTGTACACATTTGCTAGGACTGTACTGGTATGTCAGGTACTCCATTTCATTCTGTATTCTTACCCATCATGCTGACTAGAGGCATACCACTGTATTACAGATCATAGCTTTGTTTGCCCTACATAGTAGTGTCTGACTTCCTACCCTTCAGAAGTAACATCCCACTGCCTGACCTGCTGTAGTCTGTCTGTGTAGGCCTGGGGGGAGGTTACCCATAGGCATCATTCAGAGGCCATGGCACAGGCTCTGTTTGCATTTGTCTACACCTGTGTGGCTGGCTGGGACTGTTGTTGGGTATGTGAACCTCCCTGACTGGCATGTATGAGTCATATGGACACACCTGTCTCCCAGCACATTTCCTGCAGTGGGTTTTGTCACCCTGTGCAGTACTAGCTACTATGGTGACTCCAGTATGTGTTACAGATGTCATGGTGCCACTATGGGTGTCTACTTTCTGCTGTCATAACATTCAGCCACCCAGTTCCCTTGCATGCTCACATCCATACCATAGATACAGGTAACAAAACATTCTACTCCATTTGGTAATTTGTAGGTAGATTGACTTATCTTGTGGGTGTGCCAGGATTGCAATGGTGCTGGAGGGCTGCCTATGTCAGATGCACATAGTGCACTCCCTATACATGGTTAAGCACAGGTAGTGTCATGTTTGTCATCCCTTTTACTGTATGTGCAAGTCAGAGAGAGGTGTCATTCCCTTGGTCCCTACTGTGTCAGTGTATGTGCTATGTGTTTTCTCTTTGCCGTGGCCTTGGCATACTGGGCACGCCTCCATCTGCCTACTGGGGCAGGAACAGGTTGTTCCTCCTCTGAGTCATTCTGTGCCTGTGCAGGCCTTGGCATTGGTGGGGGCCTGTGTGACCCTGCCCCATGCTGTTCCTACTGCAGCTGTTTCCACAGGATCATATTGTGTAGCATGGCACATACCATAACAATTTGGGTACATGTAGCTGGTGAGTACTGCAAGGCTCCACTGGATGTGTCCGGACACCAGAACCTTGACCTCAGCATCCCAAACACATGCTCTGGTCTGTGCGTATGGCTCATTATGGCATTGTTGTTCAGATGTGTGTGCATTTCTAATAGGTGTCATCAGCCATGGCTCCAGCGTGTAGCCAGCATCCCCCACTAGGTGACTGTAGGGGATGTCCCCATTGGCAAATCTCTGGTACAGCTGTGTCAGATGCCAAATGTGGGAATCATGATAGCTTCCAGGCAGCCAGCACACACATTCATTATAATGCCCTGGGCATCACACATGACCTGGCAGTTGATGGAGGGGATGCCCCTGTGGTTGATGTAGGCCCTAAACTGATCACCGGGTGGTGTTTTGATGCATATGTGCTTGCAGTCTATAGCACCCACAACCTCAGGGTATTCTGCTATTTGGTGGAAGAGATGCATATTGCTGGCCAACACCTCACGGGTGTTGGGGAATTATTTGTGCTCACTGGCATGTGCTGACATGGCATCCAGGAACTGGTGGAATACTCTAGATGCTAATGCCTGAGAGATGCCTGTGAGATCCCCATGATATCCCCAGTTGAGCTTTGGGAGGTACCCGTGGCTAGTATTCCCAGGCCTACACATACCTTGGTATCCACTGGGACGTGTTCCCCTCGGTCAGTTTGGTGTGTCAGGCATGGCTGGCACAGCTCAACTATTTGCTGTAGGAGGTCCCTATCCACCCTATAGCACTCCACTATCTCCAGCTCATGTAGTCCCTGGTAGGTTACCCTGAGTCTGTACACTCTTCTCCGTCTCCTCACTGTGGGTTGCTTGGCAGCATTCACATTCTCACCACCCTCAGCCTCTTGCACATGTTGTTCTATGTTGCCTGCTGCAGCCCCTCTCATTTTGTAGGTTTGTTTGTTAAAAGTTCCCAGCTTGTATACACCGGTGGTGTAGAGTATGGGAAAAACCAGAGGGGAAGGTGTTTGCATAGTTTATAGTAATGTTATGGGCTGGACTGGTCTGCTGCCTGTGTAATTGGCTGATTCTGATACATTTCACCTGCCATCTATGCTAGTTCTCCTTGATTACCTTCCTACTGCTATTTTCCATTCCTATTGCCTTCCTGTTTAAGCCCAGGGGCGCGCCACGCAAACAGAGTGCTCAAATGTGCACAGTGCTGCTATTTCCTGATTTAAATTTTTGATTCCTCCTGTAAAACCCGGTGGGTGGTGTGCACATCCGCTTAGGCAATGTAAAGTGTGCTGGGCAGGTTCAGACACACCCCCTAGTTTAGCTGTGCTAAGCTAGGAGCACACCTGAGCCTCAGGGCTCCAATCCGCTTACAGTATGCCTGACACCCACCCCTCCATGAAGTCACCTAAATCCTAGGCTTGCACCAAGCTATTCCTACTCTTACACTGTTGGGACCTGACTAGCATGCTGGGGAAAACTGGGATTCACTATCATTCCCCTCATTTGCATAGGATTGCCTGCTAATGCATAGTTGCATGTCTCACACTGAGCCTCCCCCCTTAGCAACCACTACTCACTGGCCATGTTGTCTTCTGCCTGCCATTGACTTGCATGGCAGAATAGTGATTTTAGTTAGAATGCTTAATTTAGGTTTGTTTTGTTATTTTCACCCCGATCCCATTTGCGCACTGCTGCCCTACACTTAAACAGCTGGGATCGGCTAAAAAAAATAAAAGCTGTTTTTTTTTATTATTTTTTTCACTGTTTGCAATGCCAATGGCCTTGTACATGGCCATTGGCATGCTTCCTAAGTGATACGCAGCCTTTATTTGGAGCTGTCACAGCTCCGTTTTGGATTTTGCAGAAATGTACTCAGTTACTGAGTACATTTCTGCAGATTGCACTAGTCCTTCATGGCCGGTTGCAAGCTTCCTGGGTCACAAAAATCACCTCATTTGCATGGATTTCTCCTGAAAATAGGGTGATTTGCATACAGGGGGCTTAGTCCATGCAGGACTAGTGAAGGAGTGCTCGTGCAAGCCCCTGCAGGCTGTTCCTGGATCGCATAGCAGACATATTATCTGCTAGGGCTCCTGCACCAATCTTGCATGCTGTGCAAGGCATAGAGAATCTGGGGGATTATGTCTGCTACTGCACTGAAACTGAAAGATAACATCTCTTTTGTTTATGGCCTAGCCATAAAGTATCTCAACCATAACCATTCTTCTGAAGTTTCAGTCTCCCCTGTTAAAATACATACATCTAAATAGTTACGATAGTGTATAAAAATATCTTTTCAGCACAGATGTGTGTACACTATATACATTTGTATCACAGGCATTTGAATCATGTTGCTATTCACAAATGACAGACAACCACTTACAAAATTCCAGATAGCTGGGCTGGCAGTATCTTCTTCTGTCACACTTCTATATAAATCATATCAATTCTCACAAATGACATGTAATTATTTACAAAATTCCAGATAGCTGGGCTGGCAGTAGCTCCTTTTGTTACAAGTATATTTTTATACACCTTTGTATGTTTTTTATTTCCTCTCTTATAAGGTAGGTTTACACAGAGGATGTGGGATGAGCCGGGTAGGGAAAGGCTTGGCATGCTTATCTCACCTGATGCTAGCATTCACAGAACTGAGAGAGAAAAGTGTTGCTGAGTTCGGATTTGCAGGAGAGCAAGTCATGGCAGCTACCAACTGAGGAAGGGTCTCCTTGAAGATTTACTTATTTATCAAAAAAAAGGGGAAAAGAAAAGGCTAATAATCTTTGAGTAGACCATTCTGCAATGGGTAATTGTTGAGACTTCTTCTGCCACATCTCCACTACAAAAGGGCATCTGATATGGTCACTGTATAACTACTATATCTACCACTCTGAGACTTAAGATCCTCAACTTGGACAAAACCCTAGACTTACCATAAGGACATCAAGTCAGCTGTGCTATGCACCCCTCTGAATTTGAAGAACTTATTTCTTTCAAATTCTCACAAGCTCTTAATGTAGAAATGTAGTGCTTTGTAAAATAAAAGTAGAAACTAGAAGACTTGGATATAAGCAAGCCAAGTAGTCTGCTACTACCTAGAAGAAAACACTTCCTCACCAAGAAAGAAGAGGATCTGGGGCATCTTTCATGTACTTCACAACTTTCCAAATCTCATATAATTAACACATTCGCCCCACAGATCAAATATTGTCATTTTTTTCCTTCAGGAAGAAATATTCAGTTACTAATGGATGTTAATGATAGTTACTGTGGTGTCTACAGCAGAATGTATAACTAGCCAGTCAGTGCAAAGCATGCTAAGCTGCCTTTCTGTGGCTTGTAAGCTGACCAGAAGTTATTGCAGAAGAAGACAATGCAGTTTACTTCCTTTGTTACAGCAAGGAACAGGGTTGTAGTTATGACTGTCATTCCTTTAAAAAATCTCTTTTAAGTACATTCTAGATGTAGCAATTATAAATTGTAGGAGGGGGATGGCATAACAATTAAGGTGTTTACCTGACAAACACAAGGTACAGGGCTTGATTCTCACTTAAAATGGCCTGTAAAGGCAGTTAGTATAGTGTTTACATATGAACCTACAAACAAGCTACACAATATGAGGAGGTTAATACTCAATTATCTAGAGAACTCAAAAATATTAAAAGAAACTCAAAAGCAAAATCAAACCCTTCAAAGTTAAGTATGAACTAAAAATTGTCATCCATGCTTAGGACAATGACAGTACCTTCTTTGACTATGACAGACAACTTAGAACTAATGTCCAGCATTGCACAAAGATAATACATAACAAAAGCAACAAAAGCAACAACAAGCAGTTGCCCGCCCCTACTGTAAATTTGATCTGGGACCCTCCTCCCAGTCTAGTGTCATTACCTCATTCTACCTAATACAGGGAGAACATTTGAGAAGGCCAATCAGCTTAGTTTCTGCTCCTCCTTTCTCTCTTTGCACTTAAAAAACAAAATCAAAAAAAAAAAAAAAAAAAAAAAAAAAACAATTTCTAAGCTTGTTTCCTGCCTTTCCTGTGGGTAGTCTAGTCTGGATACAGATCTGCTGTGTCCAGGACTATTTGTGGGCTTCTAAGTCCCCAAGCCTTTCTGTGTTGGAGGGAAGCCTTCTAGCTTAATTTTGTTTCTTAGAACTAGCCAGATTTTTTTGTTTCAGCACTCAAGTCTGTCTCTTTGAGCTCAGCACTTGTTCAGAACTTATTGTAAGCAGTAAATAAGCTACAAATTACTACAGCACTCAACTTTCCTCACTGTCTAGAGGAAAACAGTTTCTAGTACTTAACAAATAAGCACCTATCCAGGCATGTCTAAGGGTCAGCTCCCGGTGTTTTCTCCTGTCTACCTGATGAATCTGGGCATCTTGGGGCAATGCAGCAATTGCCTCATGAAGACAGATAACCCTCTCCTCCTACCACCCAACACTACAACCTGTGAGAGATGCACTTATTTAGCCAAACTGGAAGCAAAGCTCTCTTCACTTAAGACTGGACTAGACAGTCAAGAGGAGAAGGTAAACACTTGCACCACACCACACTCATCATATAGTCCCTCAAAACCTACACCACCAAAACACACACATAGAAACACAAAACACACACCTACATTCATGGAGGCTCTCAGTAAAAACCTGCCCAAGCAACAGGGACCTCCAAAGCAGAAACACAAGCAACCTCCAGCCCCCAACACAAACCAAATGACACATAGCCCAAAAACTCAGTGTGGCACTCAACCACAGCCAATAAGTCATAACAACGTACCCAACACTCTAGTCATAGGTGACTCTCTATAGTCAGGCACACTGATGTTCCACTCACCAGGCTAAACAAGGAGAAAGTTACTGTCAGCTGCCTGTCAGGTGCCAGGATCTGGCACATAACGCATGCACTCAGGTCACTCCACAACAAGTACAAATATGACTCTGTCATTGTCCATGTTGGTGTGAATGACCTGAGATGTACCTCCCTGGACTACATGAAAAGGGACATAGAAGAGCTGTCTGATCTTGTAGCCCAGGTAGGTATGACCCTAGCCCTGAGTAACATCCTGCCATTACCCAGAATGATGCCACAATACAAGGACAGAATGATTGACTTCAACAATTGGCTAAGCTTCTGGTGTCATTCTAAGGGGATCCAGTATCTGTTTGCCTGGCATGACATGATGGACAAACCATGATACTTTGCCAGAGATGGCCTGCATCTGTCACCTCTGGGATTCTGGATACTGGCTAAGGCTCTAGCCACCTCTATAGTGCCTTTTTTAGGCAAGGTTCAAATGACAAATTCACCACCGTAACAGGTACAAGCAAGAAGAATCTGAGGGTATTGCTACTCAATGCTAGAAGTCTAAACCTCAAAATGCACTCACTCGAGGCACTCCTTAAAATGGAGAACATCGACATCTGTGCAGTGACAAGAGACCTGGTTCAAGGCTCCAGAGAGTACCCCTGCATTACCAGGCTATAATTCATACCACACTTTTCGGCCACCTAACCTGGACCGAAACACTAAAGGTAGAGGTTTGTCCATATTCATTAAGGATATCCACACCTCCATACTAGTTGCTCAGCATAATGCATCCGAGATTATCCAAGTGCAACTAACTCTGGGCAAGACCGCAATCCAAATTGTAGCTTGCTACAGATCCCCCACTATGGCCCAGGATTCCCACTCCTCATTTCTTGATACCCTAGAAAATATTAGGGTACAACCTAACACCCTAATAATGGGCAATTTCAACTACCTCACCATTAACTGGGAAAACTACTCATGTACCAACTCTTGTGCTTAACATTTTCTGGAATTCATAAATTCCAATGCCTTGGATCAACTTATCCACACCCCCACCAGGGGCAGCAATATCCTAGACCTAGTTATTACCAACATGAGCAACTGGTGCTCCACACCAGAGGCCAATTCCTTGTTGGTCAGATCCGACCACAAGCTAATCACCCTAGACATCCACATCCCTTCCCCACCCCCCATTAGGGAAACCACAGTAAAAGATTTCTCCAAAGCCAACTTCAGGCTTCTTAAGACAGAAGTGGCAAACTTCACGACACCCATGCTGACGGACAGTAGATGTATGACTGCTGAATCCTACACAAATGCACTTTATAAGCACTTACACGAGTGCATGGATCATGCAATCCCTAACAGAACCAAGATGCTATCCTTCAAAAAAAGGAAGCCAATCTGGTGGTCCCCTGCCATAAACAAACTCTACAACAGAAGAAAGAAAATTCTCCAAAGCTAGTTACGAAAACAAAATTGCCACTGACTCTAAAGACAACCACAAAGTATTCTATAGCTATGTCAAGAATCTCAATGGCAACACTTAGATCTGCTCTGAGTTACAGCACAATGGCACTAAATATACAGAACCAACTGATATTGCCAACATCCTGGCAGATAGGTTCAGTGCTAACTTTACCCCCCTTTCATCCCCTAAAGGGCCCATATCTATACCAGAAGAATGCAAAGTTCCTGTAATCACGGCTGCACAGGTAAAAAACACACTATCCAAAGCCAAGAACACAGCATCTATGGGACCTGACAACATCCCAGGATGTGTTCTACATGAACTACAAAACGAACTGGCACCCCACCTAAGTACTATGTTCAGTCATAGCCTCACCTCAGGCTATGTGCCCACTGAATGGCGCACCGTGATGGTTATCCCACTTCACAAAGGGGAGCCACCACAGACCCCGGAAACTACTGCCCCATTAGCCTAATGAGCCTGGTCTGCAAGGCTATGGAACGTATCATCATGGAACTTATAAACAATGACACTGGTAATCTCCAAACTCAGGACCCCACCCAGTTTGGGTTTGTAAAAGGCAGATCATGTCTCCTAAACCTGATAGACTTCTTTGAAGCAGTCACCAAAGCTGTAGATGAGAGTAAGGTGGTTCACACAGCCTATCTAGATCTCGCCAAGGCTTTCGACACCAACCCCCACTATGGAATTATAGATAAACTCACTAAACTAGGTATAAATCCCTATGCCACAAGATGGGTTGCCAACTGGCTCACTGACAGAACCCACACTGTGAAAGTATCAGACTCTAAATCCAACTTCAGACCAGTGACAAGTAGAGTACCACAGAGTTCAGTCCTGGGTCCTCTCCTGTTTGGTATCTACTTCTCTGAAGTACAGGCTAACACAGAAGGTCTTTGGTTAACGAAGTTCGCAGATGACTGCAAACTAGGAGCCATAATCAAAACTCCAAAAGATGTGGTCATCCTACAAAAGGGCCTCACTGAGACAGATGCCTGATGTCAAAGCCATGGCCTCAAGCTCAATGCCAAAAAGTGCATTGTCATCCCTTTTGGTAAAAACTCTGTACCTATGAACTACCACATAGGCGGTAGTCTACTTAGCGCTGAAAGTGTGATAAGAGACCTTGGGACACAGGTGGACAGTAGTCTCTCCTTTGATAATCACATCACCACTGTAGTCAGGAAATCCTTCTACATGGCACACCTCATCACAAAAAGTTTCTCATCCAGGAAAAAAGAGGTCATTGTTCCCCTCTACTCGTCACTCATTAGACCCATTATAGAGTACAATGCCCCTTTTCATATGTACCTCACAAGACATCTACAACAACTGGAAAGGCCACAGAACTACCTCACAAAGAGGATTACTGGCCCCAAACAGATGCCCTACGCAGACCTTCTCAAAAAACTGCAGCTTTACTCCATTGCATATCGCCTACTCAGTGGCGATCTCTGCCTGACACAAAAAGCTATGTCAAATCCAGAGTTTTTTGACATGCCCCTCTTTAAAGAAATCCTAATCCCTATGAGCTACATGCTCTAGGGACCTAAACCTTGGCACCACAATAAACAGAACATGCTGGAGGGATAGATTCCTGTCCCAGAGACTTCCCATACTCTGGAACAAACTACCTATCTATATCAAACAAAGCTCCTCATTAGCACTCTTCAAGAAAAATCTTGATGATTGGATGGGAGATAGGAAGGGATCACTTCTGTGGCTCTGCTCGACAGTGGCACAGGAAAATAATTTTCTTGGGTGGCGAAAGCCAGGGTACCTTTTGGCTAGGCTTATACAGACCCTAGGGCCAATAGCCTAGTACCTACCTATGAACCTATGAACCTATGAACATGCTCTTCACCAGAGGACATAGCCAACAAACTGACTGACAAATTTAGCTCAAATTTACCTCTCAATCGTTTAACAATCTACAACAAATTAGCATCCTCAAGACATCCCTTCTAATCACTTAAGCCTTAAGTGCTTGTTCCAATGCCAAACTTTTGAGCTTCATAGGTCCTGATAATGTTCCAAGTTGCCTCCTTGTAAGTACCAAACACTGGCTTATGTACTCACCACTAATCCTATTTAATCTCAGCCTCTCTACTGTATTTGGACAACCACTTTAGTCATCCACTCCACAAGGAGAGACCTGCTACTGACTTTGAGAACTATAGTCCTACAATCTCCTCCATCTTATCTGTCAAGCAATGAAATGCATCATTACAGCTCATATTAACAAGGATATAGACAGTCTATAAGCCCCAGACTCAATCTAGTTTGAGTCTGTTAAAGGCAGATCTTGCCCCCTGAATGTAGTGGACTTCTTTGAATAGGTTACTGATGCTAATCAGTTCACACTGCCTACCCAACCTGGCAAAAGCCTTGGATACAATTCCTCATTCTGGCTAATCAGATTGTAAGCCCATATGTTACCCACTGGATAGCAAATTGGCTTATGGATTGTGACAAGTTATTTAACGACTGATGATGCTGAATGCAGCTGTTTGCTGAAACCAAAGTTTGACTAATGCACTTTGTAGACTATAACTTTTTTAGCACTGCAATATGTGCAGTTACTAATAAAATAACTTGTTTATGTAACAGATGAAACATACGATAATGTCACAGTTTATAGCTATTAATGTACCAAGTTTAGCTTTTCAAACCATATATGAGTGATATTCTCCAGTTACCTCAGAACAAATGTATTCCTACATGTACCAGATCTAACAAAAATCATATCTAACATTAAACACTTTCAATGTTCTTTATATATATATATATATATATATATATATATATATATATATATATATATATATATATATATATATATATATTTATATATATTTTGTACTAATCGGATCTTGTCCATGAAACAGTTTGTTGATATTAAAACTTCTTCTTTCGACTTTTCCCGGTTATGGGTCGCCACAGCAGATTATTCATTTGATGTCAAGCAGTCTGTTGATAAGCTACATTGTGTTTTTTCTCAAGGTGAATTATGTGACAACCTTAAACTTTTAGGGAGTCTTTCCTGTTGGGAAATTCTTTCTATCTCCGATCCTCCCTGCACCTGGGTTTCTTATCTATAATTCTCCTTGAAGCTTGACCCAGACACAGAATGCTAGTGTCACACACAGTTGAATGCCTTTTATTTTCTACTTATTTTGTTTTGCTGAGAGAAGTTTAACATTTAATATATACATGCTAACAAACAGAAATGTGTGTGTGTATATATATATATATATATATATATATATATATATATATATAAAACAAGCAGACGTGTACATGCAGTATTATAAGTGTCTAAATATATATATCTAACAGATTGAACCCAATCTCTTCAAGTTGGTGCCACTGTCTCATTGAAAAGAGTAGTTAGCAGCACTGACCACCAAAGATCAGTTGTAAGATCGCTTTATTTCTGTGATGTTAAGGCTGAGACCAAGGGCTTGTGGCTGACGATGATGATTAGAAATGGCTACAAACTTGGAAAGGTCATAAACTCTCATCTAGCTTCCAGATTCTCCAGGAGGAATCAACAAGCACCAACAAGTGGAGCCTGGATCATGGTCTTAAACTAAATGCTAAGAAATGCAGCACTACATCTTTCAGTAAATCTGACTGCTCGTTCCTCAACCACATATGTGGCACCCACTTAGAGGTTATCTCAGTCATCTGGTATCTGGGAACTTTCATTGATAATCTGTACTTTGATCATTGTGTATCCACTGTCGTTTAGAAATCCATTTGTCAGGCCAGACTGATTACTGATGGTATATCTTCATGTTCCAAAGAAGTTAAAAGTCCCTCTCTACTCCTCCATCTTCATGCCGGTAATATAGTCCAATAGTAATAGAAACAATGGGTCTTATAAAAAAAGAATCTACGGTCATATTTAGATATGTTACCAATCCATGTAACCCCATACAAACAGCAGAGAGAGTCATTACAGGGCACATTGCGAGTGCTGTGAAGAGCACTTCTGGCTGACATCAAAGATTAAAACAATAGTAATTTCATGATCTTTGATTGTACTTTGACTTAGGAATGGGGTTCATTCCAGTCATAGTATTAGAAACCCAAAAGATTTGGAGAAATTAAAAAAAGAGTATAGTGCCCCTTTTGGTATGTGTGTGTCTAAGCATACGACTCAGCTTCAAAGACTACGACAGTTCCTCATCAAGTAAATCAGGAGCATTTTCCCTTGTTCTACTCAGATCACCTTCAAAGTGTTTTTTGTCTGTTCTTCTTACAGACTCTTGAGAAGGGAACTCAATCAGCCTACAGATTCTTGAAAACATCTAGCCATATGTGACTTCCCACACATCCACAAATTAAATGAGATCCTAAACACCCACTGAAGAGATTTACATTTCCACCAAAATATAAATAGGACCTGCTGGAAAGAGATATCTGTCCCAGAGAATCATTCATTTATGGAATATACATCCCTTGGATGTAATGCAAAGTAGTCTCTGACTATCTTTAAATATAAACTGAATGAATTGCTGGGCAGTCCTAAATGCATTGCAGGTCTTGCTCCCCATGCCTCACTGAAAGAGGGCAAAGTTGCTTACTGAATAACCCCTAAGTCTTCCTGGCAAGTCCTCATTAAAGTGGAATGTAACTGGGTATTCATTATTCATGACTGTGGGTAGTCATAATTTGGGATCTTGTAGCTAGGCTGCAAATGCGCATCTGGATCAATAGTCTAGCATTAGCTTATCAACCTAGGACTATTTAAAACACATTTGTTATACATCTGGATCTAGTCGGTCATTTGTTTGTTTGTTTACTCGTAATTTGGCATGAACTGCATTAGCTTAGCTAGATTTGCATTTCTCATTTTATTCATTTAGACAGTTAATAATGCACCTAATGCATGCTTATGAATACTTACATCCAGTTGTGTATTTTATAAATGTTTTGGACTTTTCTGCCTTGAGTTCTAATAAAAAGAAATGGTACCTTTCTTTTTGACATTCCTGATCAACAGATATAACTAACTAACTAGTTAACTGACTGACTCACTAACTAACCCATTCACCCACTCACTCATAGCAGAATTATGACTTCTCCGAAAACATAAAGCATACAGCTCAGAAAAATACAAATGCTGTTTCAAAATGGTGCTTTATTTTGCAAACACCCTCCCCTCCCAAAAAAAGAGAAAGGTAAATACTTGATTTTATTTGTGCTAAAAGAAAATGTTCTTTTTCCCATTTAATGACTACAAAGAGTTAGCGATACTATGTAACAGGTGTTGTGTGAAGGCAGCCCTCCACAAGAAGCATACGGATTGCTTACCTCCATCCATCCATCCATCCATTCACCCATTGATTCACAATCCTTTTTTCCCATTTTTGGACATGGGATTGTGGTGTCACTTCAACAGTGAGAATCATCTAGAGCCAATCTTCACACTGCCGGGTGGCTAGCTCTGCTGCAGTATGCTTTTCCCATTATAAAGCATTGATTTTGACCAAATATCCATTCATGATTTTCTGATTACAGTTTTGAAAAATTTTGGGACACCATGACAAAAATGTATGAGCTAAGAAATTGTGATGTGGTGCATATGACTGGTAAAACAAGAAGTCCACTTTAGTGTATATAAACTTATGTATCTCAAAATGACCCAAACATCATTTCAGGCACATATATCTGGTTGGTATACCTATTGCATATGGGCAGCTGACTATCTCCTGCCGGCTTTCAGAGTTGGAAAATAGCATGCATTAACTTTACCACGTATAAACCAAAAAGTAAAAAGAGTGGCCAAATTGCAATCAAATGGCACTAAGAAAAAAATATGCATCTGGATTATTAGCATTATAGCAGTACATATTATGACATGTTGTACTAGAAACAAATATACTTTACTTTTCACAAGAAAAAAGTAGCAGTCAAGATAAGGAATTAGTATGAAAAAAAATCCCACTTTACATATTAGTTCCTGATTTACAAAACAACTTATATCTTTCAAGTTAAATAGATTCCTTTTTAAATGTCATTCTAAATTATTTCTCTAAATAGGTACTGAGTCAAATCAGATGATATTTCAAGGGGGTAATTACTGTCTCCATTAAGTCATTTGTATTTTTCTTTACTATTATGGAAATGACCTGTCACTTCTTGCACCCTCAGTTTGTAGCCTGTCATATACATTTATTTGGGCCACAAGCAGTTCAAGGAGCTATAGCTAATCAGCCTACATTTTAAACAATCTTGGAGTGTTTGTGAGCTAAATTCCATCAAATGATGGGTCATCCTGGCCTTCCTGACACGTGTGTACATTTATCTGATATTTGCTACCCTGGATGATCTTTATTTTTATCAGAAAGGTCTTTTTATGTGAAGCACATTTTTACACATTTTCATGATTTTTATGTTTTCACTATTTTACTTGTACTACACAGATGGCTTAGTTTAAAAAGTAATTGTTTAAAACCAAGTGAGGAAATGGTTGCATGTTCAGGGAAAATTATTTTTTTGTTTCATTGCAAGTAAGATTTTTCTGTGCTTTTCAATACTGACCACATGCATTCTTCTTGTCATTTAGTTTCCACCAAAGAACCTTCTTGATGTGTCGACGTCACCTTTTCTCAAAGAGAACAAAGGATAAGTTGTTCAGGGTTTAAGGTACAAAGATACATTTCATCTATGAAATCAATTGTTCTGAACAGAATTATTACTGTTATGAAATTTAGAATGAGTTTCTAATTATGTGAATTAATTTCCCTGGATATAGCAACGCACTATCAGCACTTCTAATTTTTAATCACATTCATGTTTTATATTCAGATTATGTTGGCTACTGTATATTTACTCTCTTTCATTATAAGTCCCTTGTCTATGCAATTAATTCAGGGAGACATAAAACCTCATGGACAGACGTATTAACTATCTACATGAGCTAATTATTTATTGTTGCACAAGGACTACTTAAGAAATGTTCAGATCTGAATGGTGCTTTACACTTGTTTGATGACCTTGTTTGCAATATGCTGACTCAGAAAATCATTCACTTTAGATAAGGTAGGTTACTTTCTACATCAGAAATTCTCTTTTAAGTTGCAGTAACATTGAAGTTGATTACAATAAGCAACAAGACGGGTGGCAAAATCTCTTGAATATGGGAAGGTGGTGAGGTGGAGAGGACTTTGTCTCCAATATAAATGCAAGATTCCAAATTCATGTTGAAATCATTCTTATATTTCATCTAGGTTCTACATTCCTGACAGATTATGACATTGAAATGATAGTTCCCATTTTTGAAAGAAACCTATGCCTTTATATAATGAGATAACACTTACTGTAATAAAATAAATTATGAGATAAATTTCTGATATAAATTGATTTCATGCCAGTTTTAGCATTCTTTTCATTCTGAATAACTTCATTGGTAACAATGATATCTTAGCTTCTACACAATAAGTTGCCTCTGTACTCTACAATATTGTGAAAAGTTAAACATGATGTCTATCGCCACTCCTCTGGAATAGGCTTCCATATCAAGCAGAGCACCTCCATGACCCTGTTTAAGCGCAACCTAGACAACTGGATGGGAAACCGTAAATTTCGGCTGGGACAATTGCCCCAGCTTCTCTCTCCTGGACATGGGTAGTCTTTGCTAGAAAAACCTTGGGCATAGATGACATCTCTCATCTAGTATTATTTTGGGATTTAAAGGCTAGGCTTGTAAAGACCCCCGGGTCAATAGTCTCATTAACATCCTATGAACCTATCTACATGCTTAAATTACTATTATTTACGTATTTTAATCTCTTAAAACTGTTTTGGACAGCCAGCCAGGGGATACCCTGACCCCTGCCTTGGCAGACAGAATGAATATGTAATGACAAATGTATCACTTTTATTACTCGACATCAAAATGTTTGCTTTTTCTGTCAATTTCTTTGTAATAGTTCCCAGATTTTGTCATACTCTGTATTCACCTAATCTTAGTTTAAACATTTCTGTTATTACTCTGATGTATTATGCTGTTTTTGACTACCTGTACCCAGAAACTGTGAAACCATCACTTTGCTAATGACTTAAAGTAATCAACATATTTATCTAAGATGAGATGCTTACACCTCAGTTTGCCTGCGTTTATAGGAAATGCAAACTGATTTGTTTGGTCTTCAGAATTAGGAAAAATGAAAGCAAACCAGAAGAAAATACTCAAAGGCAGAAATATAACATGATACAACCCATCATTTCATCATTACAGACAATATTTCAAGCACAGGGCTCTGGGAGATGGAGAAAAAAAAAGTGAAAGTGTCTGATTTCAAAATCAGAATTGATGACATTATTTCTCTAAAATAAATACTTCAAACAAACTAGTGATTTAAATAATAGCAGCAAACCTTTCAGAAAATGAAGAGCAGTACCATGTATTAGTTTATTAACTTTATTATATGAATTTCAGCTTTTTCTTGGTAATTAGGGATCTGGAGCTTATTCTAATTAGATGGGGGCCAATCCGGGATGGGATGCCAGTACATTATAGCACACACCGACATAAACATACAATTATTGGCAGTTTTAGAGAACAATACAAATACATTTTATTTATTTTAATTTTGCAATATGAATTCAAAATCAACTTAAGTGGAATCATTTTCAGTGCAAATAAACCCAGTCTAAAATAAACATTTCTTCCAGGCAAGCAAGACAAATATTTAGGTCCTAAAAACATAAAATTTGTTAAAAGCACACCAATATAGACACTTCATTAAGAAAACATTTATTACAAATGTGTACAGTCCTGCCTACCATCACTATTTATCAAAAATGTTAATTCTAATCTAAACAAGAAAACTTAGTACAGTCTGGGACTGGAGGTAGAAACAAATTAAAATAAAATAAAAAAAATGACCAGTATGTCAGGAGCCTTAAACTCCAAGCAAAAGGACACTTTATTAAACCAAACACCATGGTTAAGTGCTTTTGTCTCACATTTAAGACATCATCAGAACAATGAAAAAAGAAAAAAACAAAAGCCGGCACCCTATGTGGCTGCTTCTGCTCTGCAAGTAAATGTGCACTGTTTGTCCTATTCCATGTCTAAATTAAGAGAAAAAAATATATCAGGGTAGATTCCTAACAGTCAGCTAATTTATAGTACACAGACGTTTATGGAAATTCGAATGTCAGGCTTGCTGTGCAACAGGTTTGATGAGCTGCTGCCTGTATAGCCTATGAGGTCTAAAGCACTTCTCAAGTTACAGGAGCTGGGAATCTTGCTCAAACATGGAATAAAATGCCTGGTATATACAGAACCAACATTTTTGGATCATGGTAAGAGAAGGAGATGAAAGAGGCGTGAGAGAACATGCCAAAGAGGATCTAGGGCTGGAATCACTGCAAGGCTAAAAGCAAATCCCTACAGGTCTGCACTCCCATCCATCCTGCTGGCAAATGTTTGATCACTGAAAAGCAACATGGACTATATAAGGCTGGAATTATCTACTTAGAGCAAGATGAGGAAATGCTGTGTGCTTATTTTTTACTGAGACTTGGCTAAACTCTAACATTAATGACAGTGCAGTCCATGTGGAGGGGCTCTCACTTTTTTTTAGAGCAGACAGAATACATTCTCTCAATGGTAAATCCAAAGGGGGAGCTGTCTGCATATACATCAGTAACTGGTGTACCAGTTGTAAGATAGTATCCTTGCACTGCTCAAATAATCTAGAGTTTTTATCACTGAAATGCAGACCTTTTTATCTACCCAGGGAATTTAACAGCATCTGCATCACAGCTGTCTACAGTCCTCCCAGTGCTAATCCAAATGAGGCAATGACTACATTATACCAGGCTGTAAATGAGCTGCAAAACTGAAATGCAAACTGCATTTATATAGTGGCAGGTGACTTTAATTATGCCAACTTGAAAATGGTTCTGCCCCACTATTTCTAATATGTGGACTTTGCAACAATGGGGGAGAACATACTGGACAAGATATACAGCAATGTTAAGCTGACATTAAAGGCAGTGCCTCACCCACACCTGGGAAACTCTGACCACCTCTCCTTATTGTTATTACCAGTGTATAAACCATTGCTAACCAGAGGGAGACTAACATTGAAACAAGTAAGATTATGGCCAGAGGGTGCAGTCTCAGCACTCCAGGACTGTTTGAGAGTGCAGACTGGAGCATATTCAAGGAGGTTGCTACTGAGAACCAATATATCAACCTGGAGGAGTACACCAAGGTCATGATGGGCTACATCTCGAAATGTGTGGATGATGTGACACTCACCAAACCATCATCACACAAGCCAACCAAAAACCCTGGTTGATGAGAGAGGTATACGAGCTGCTGAAAGCATGGAATGTAACCTTCAAGTCTGGAGACAGGGAAGCCCTCAGAACAGCTAGAACAAATCGGAAGAAGGGAGTGAGGGAAGCAAAATGCACCTATGGTAGAAAGATCCAGAGTTACTTCTCTGACCAAAAAGACCACATGTGCGGGTATCCAGTCCATAACTGACTACAAACCTCTATCTTCACAATGTGAGGACAGCAAGGAATTCCTAAATAAGCTGAATGTCTACTTCAGCAGATTTAAGGAAGGGAACAGAACAACAGTGAAGAAAATGCCCATTGGCCATAATGAGAAGATGCTCACTCTCAACCCAGCTGATGTCCAGAAGACACTGTGCAGAGTTAGCCTGAGAAAAGCAGCAGGGCCTGAAAACATCCTAGGGCAAGTGCTCAGGGACTGCACAGTCCAACTAGCAAATGTCCTCACAGCTATTTTCAATAACTCTGAGTCAGCAAATTGTTCAGAAATGCTTCTAGGACACGGCAATCATTGCATTACCAAATAAGCCTCCACCATCTTGCCTAAATGACTACCGCCCTGTAGCCCTCACCTCCACAGTGCAGAAGTGCTTTCAAAGGCTGGTCAAGGATGCCATAACATCTGGGCTGCCTGCTGATCCTGACCCTCTGCAATTTGCTTACAGAGCAAATCGTCTGTGGCAGATGCCATCTCTCTAGCACTCCATCTATCCCTGGAACACCTTGAGAATAAAAACACCTACACAAAGGTACTATTCAATTACTTCAGCTCTGCTTTTAACATGGGCATCCCTCTTCATCTGGTAATGAAGCTACTCCAACTAGGAGCCAGCACTCCCCTTTGTAACCGGATTCTTTACTTTCTCATAGACAGACCTCAGAAAGTGCACAGCAAATAACTCCTCGGATAGCATCACTCTTAACACTGGAGTCCCACAAGGATGTGTACTAAGTCCCTTGCTGTATACTCCATTAACACACAATTGTGCTGGCAGGTACAGTACAAACCACATCATCAAGTTTGCTGATGACAGGTACAGTACAAACCACATCATCAAGTTTGCTGATGACATAACAGTGGTGGGCTTCATCAGTAACAACGATGAAACAGCATACAGAGATGAGGTGGAACAACTGATTACCTGGTGTGGAAATAACAACTTAGCACTAAACGTAAACAAGACAAAAGAGATAATTGTAGACTACAGGAATAATCACAAGGAACATTCTCCCTTTACCATCAATGGGGAAACAGTGGAAAGAGTGAGAAACATGAAGTTTCCTGGAGTGCACACTAATGAGGACTTGTCTTGGAACAGCAATACAAATGCCATAGTCAAGAAAGTGCACCAGAGATTGTACTTTTTGAGAAGGCTGAGAAGAGTGAATCCCCCATGGACAGTTCTCACTACCTTCTGCAGAGGTACTATAGAAAACATCCTGATGAACAACCTCATCGTATGGTATGGGAACTGCTCTACCTCTGAGCAAAAATCCCACCAGAGAATGGTGAAGAGAGTTGAGAGGATCATAAAGACTACCTTACCACCTATCCACAATTTGTACTTATCCAGATGACTCACCATGGCCAGAGGAATAATTAAAGACTGCACTCACCCTGCTTACAGACTGTTCCCGCATTTATCATCTGGAAAGCACTTCCAAAGCATACGTTGCAGAACTAAGAGGTTCTAGAACAGATTCTTCCCTAATGTCGTCAGGCTGCTGAACTCTAGTAACAACTATGCTCCATGATGGCCATCTGTGTCAGTAGAAACTGTAGTAGCTTGTCTCATATTGTGCATTAAGTTGGTTACCAGTCTCGTTGGTAATGTTTTACAACAGTACCCCCTCCCGACTATTTCACACAGGAATGGGCATACCCAGATTGATTGACATGACTAATGGCTTTGATATAGCAGGCAAATGATGCATGATGGACATGTCAGGCAGATTTGCCTGTGACATCATGAATATTCATGGCTGATTCTTCCTAAATGTAGTGCGATCTCAGAGTTGGTTGTATTTATATTTATATATGTGGGGGGGTGCAAGGGGGCTCGTCCCCCCTGAAAAAAGCGCAGGGAAAAAGCAATATTTGTGAGCTAAAGTATCAGCTCATCAGAAAACCATGTGTTTGCAGACAGTATGCGTTGGATATCTGCACGTTTTGCCAAAACAGATTGAAAGCACAGGGAAAAAAGTAATTGTGAGCTAGAGTATCAAACTCTAGATTACAGAAACTTTGTACATGCTAAACTTTCTATTAAAATCCATAATACTCCAAAATAAAGCATTAGATGCCACAATTTAAAACTAAACACGTGGATTCGACATAATGAAACACTGCTTTACAGTTACTGCTTACCATAATGAAACACTGCTTTACAATTTTACAGTTCTGTTTAGAATTACATTTGGAACTAGTCTTCCATAATGAAATACAGTAAATTGAATTTCCGTTAGAAACTGCGATGAATGCTGCTTTTATGCTGCTACCATCAAGTCTTGCTTAAGTACCGTTTGACTAGTATGCAAAATCTGCTAGTGTAATATAAAACAAGTGTAAGAATTGTGTAGCTAGAGACACAATGTATGCTGCTGAGTAAACTTTGGGTAATGACTGTTTTCCTTTAGTGAACCACGCGTACTTTATTACGATGAACATTTTGCATTCCACGCAGAAGCACATTCAAGGGCCTTGGCAAAATATTACATATAAAGAAATTTGACTAGTTGTAAATGTTCCACATTCTAGAAATGGAAAGTTAGCAACTATAGAGCTGTAGCATTTACAAACTGATTGAACATTTGTAAAGTACTATGAACACTTCCTTTCATATGTGGTACATCACTGAACCAGAAATTACTTAGTATGACATAAACACTAGGAGAAAATAAAAAAAGGAACTTATATTACTCTAGTCATTATAACCAAACATTTTCCTGCTTCTATGTTTACCACATGCCAGAAATACCAGATAAATATTCATGTGGGTTACCAAACTGTCTTCATGTT